>NW_018403506.1:222989-341069 GCF_002113885.1 Mizuhopecten yessoensis | reverse complement strand
TGAGTCTGGAGAAGAAGATTTTTGAAATATTGGATAATTTTCCCTTTGGGGCCCCGCCCTGGCCCCAGGGGTGGGGGTAGGAATCCCAATTTTACAATTTTGAAGCCTCATCTACCAAGGATGATTCTGACCAAGTTTGAAAAAAATCCATCCACTGGTTCTTGAGAAGAAGTTGAAAATGTAAAAGTTTACGCACGACGCACGACGGACGACGGACGACGACGGACGAAAAGCGATTGGAATAGGTCACTTGAGCAAAGCTCAGGTGACCTAAAAATTAACGTAACGCACAAACAGATGACTGCAAATTTGGTAATAAATATAGTATGCCAAAAATTAATTATATGCATCATTCAGATGTTTCGTCCTTCTAGGGCTCCACGGCGATGCTAGGAGCCAAAAGGTTGGAAATCCGAATTGCCTAAAGTACTGTTAACGTAAACTAATCGTCATGTTGGTGTGTATGATAGTGCACAGGAGTATGAGACTAAGGTGGGGCATTCGGAGAGATGGAAGTGGTCGCCAAGATGACCCCCATACATTTTTACATCCGAACGAATAGAACTCATGTGCGCTATCCAATGCACTACCATACATCTCTTTCTAACGAGGTATACACTTACTACTTATATAAATTTATGAACAAAAATGACATTCGACGGAATAACGCGCGTTCAATTTAAACGAATATTGGAAAATATTAACAGATTTTTATATCACATTATATACAAGAGTATCCATCTATAAATTTAAAATGTAAATAATTTGTTTGGTTTGTTTTGTTTGTGTTTGGTTAACGTCCTCGGGTCATATAATGTAATGTCTTACGCGGACAGATGTATAGGTAGACAACGCAGAAAAGACAGAAAAAAGACATATCACAAGTCTTGCCATTGGAACAGGAGATCAATTTTGGTCTCTTTAATGTCATCTAGATAGAAGACACCCCCCCCCCCCACAGGCAATTTTGCTCGGGGACCTTGCACATAGATCGGCTCTGACGACATGTAAGAATGTTACAAAAACGGATTACATTACGAAATATAACGTGATCTCCTAACATGATTGTGATTGATTTGTCATGTTTATCTGTTTACTACAAACCATGTATAGAGATTTAAATTAGAGTTAGACTTTCTGTACTCGAACATCGATAAGTCTAAATCACCCCTCCTTCTCCCTGGCATCACAACACAGGTTCACCTAGTAAATAAACATGATATAATACTAAACACAAGCATTTACATCTGTTCTTAATATTGTTTGTTATATTTCTTTGGTTTTAACTTAAACACGTGTAACATTTTACACGTTATTAACAAGTGGCCCAGAGAGTCTATCACCTGGACATTTAGCAAGTGTGGCAAAATAATCTTTCATAGAGTAACATTACAAATATTTCCTTATTTCAGTATCTGTTTCTCAATACAAAACAACATTCTACCATAATGTTAGATTTTTGGGTCCCAAAAGCATGTCATAGCAAATTTGGCTGAAAGACAAACAAGTTGTGAGGAGTGGATTCTTTTAAGATTAAACACCTTTTTTGGGCATTTGTCATCAGTCCGCAAGGGAGTTTAACTCTTCCAATATAAAACAATTATGAATTCCAAGGACCTTTTATTTGTATTCTTCAAGGTTGGAGGCCTTCACCGTTTCGATTTAATGCTTAAGGTAAGGTAGTTCAAATGTAAGGGGGCGGAATCGAAGGCCAATCCTGGTTACAGAAATGTTTTCATTATTTCCATACCTAGCAAATAACTCTCTCACAGTAGTATTTAGAACGAACTGTCAACGGAAGAACATAAAGGCAATTTTTTATCGAACGTCAAGGCAGCGGCAAATAAGGATGCAACTAAACCAACAGGGAGAGGCAAACGCGATACACATCGTTTATACTGATAACTATGTGAAAGAACTAATCTACGAAATAGATATCACAATTAAAATGTCTTACAGTATATTCTCTTTTGGCAATTTTGCCGTGAAAACCACGTGTATGCATTTTTATTTGAATGTTAACTCATTCACCCCTGACATTCCATAATGAACTATTCCAACATTTGAATTGGAAGAGTTCAAATGTGTCTTCAGGGGTGAATGAGTTAAAAAATGTCATCGATGTATTCAATGTTATGACAATGGACTCCTTAAATATGAAAATTAGAAACCGTTTTACCGGAAGGAGGAACGCCTAAAATATTACCGTTACAATGGATTGTACGTCAGTTTCTATACAACGTTAATGTAGCGCATGTAAGTTACGTTTACAGGATTTTAGGTCGAATCGCTGTCAGTTCGTTTTGATAGTCTGAGATGCGAAAAAAAATCTACTTTGGAAGTTTCCACGTGTGACTTTATCATACACACAAACGCGTCGTTTTTGCTTCAGCAATTGCCTGACAATACATTGGAATCTGTATTAACAGATCATTATTGGGAACTCTAAAATGTTTTCAAATTGCACATGTGGTCTTTTCAAAAAATAACCAACCTCGGGAAGCCCAAAATGTGGTCTCTTTACATACAGAATTTCTCTTAACCGAGGTAGTCGCTTGAGCAGGATTGGCAAGCATTTCTTTTTTACGAAACTACCTATGGACAAATAGGACATGTAGCGCTTATCTGATTTGCTTATTGTCGAAACTGTGAAACAAACTTCTTTGTTTTAATGCTTGTGCAATTCGTGGTAACGACATATCCCCATAAGGTATAGGGTACCAATATATTCACAAAAGGTGTTTATATGTGACGTTTCGATGACTAGTACGGTATGTGCTCCGTCACCTTCTTCAGACAAATGACCAGTGAAGCGTATGTACACAAAGGTGTAAAATGTGTACGAAATGTCCACAAATCGATGTCGATTCGGCTACGCTGTAAACGTGTGTACAATTAGGTGCTATGTATATACCGAAATATGGTACACTGAAAACCATTGAAGACTATCAGTGTTTTAAATATTTGAGTATTATCTCTTCTCTATAAAAGAAAAACCAACAGGAGTTTTTCCTGGTTTAAAATAGTTTCGCTGTCTTACTTTTTCATAGACCTTTCGACCGTTACTTTGACACCCATTTTGATGCTGTTTATTTCTAATTCCTGGACAAAAACAAAGGTATAGTGAGGGTTTTGAATTGGAAATGTCCTGAGCGCGATTCCTGTATTTTTCTGTTTACTTTTTATTTCTACTTTCATATTTTTTATACAATGTAACTATAACGTATTACACAATAGCAGCAATAGTAGTAATACTAGTTGAGCTTGTTGGTTCCCTTGTACAAAAATGCATTCACACGATGTTTATCAACAACTTCGTTACTTGATATTTGTTTCTCGTTGGTGAAGGTAATTCTTAAGAAATCGTCCCTGTTATACATACATGACATGTGTGACATTGAAAACGACTGCGAGAAAAAGGGCATAAAAGGAAAAAGTAGTACCTGTCATGTCGATAAGTCGCATTCCAGGCTGTCCAACAGACACATTAAACCAACTAGTTGGAAATATCGTATGTCATAATTAAAACAAAAGGTGATTCGGAAAACCCTTAGAAAACCGTAAAAAAACCACTTGTTTAACTTAACACAGTAATTCATATATTCAAAAAAAAGAAACAATCTATTTATTTTTGGCATGTTTTTGTTCCCTGTAACGATCCCTGTCCCACTGCACTGTATTTGTTTCGCATATACAGTATCTTTCCCTTAAATTTCGTTTTGGAAGGAACTGTAGTACATTTGATTTGGGGCAGTGCACTTCCGTTGAACAGATAGTTCAATCGGCTAGCGTAATAGTATAAGAATCTGAAGAGTCCAGGGTTCGAATCCCGGCCTAGACCCGCTAAAATTTTATACAAGAACCCTGTTGTTGATAGTATGTTTTTTTATTTTATCTTAGTGCTTTTTCATAAAAGTCCGGCATGGTATGTGTTTTGTTTCTTTAATGGTTTATTAATGTTACAGACACGACCAAACAAACTATTTCCAATGCATATTTACATTTTTGGCAGTAGTACGCGGATCCGTGAAATGCCTCTGATATCGGTTTATACAAATTAATCATAATTCATAAGCAGGTTTCTTTCATTTTAATTTTGAGTGAAAAACACTGTTTATTCAGAAGATTTAGCCTGGATGTTGTCATTTCTCTTACAATACATGCTTCTATTTGAATTAGTGAAGGAAATCCGTACTTCATTGTTGCATACATGTCTGCTTCACTTTTATAACCAACACTACAACTTGATTAAATTTAGTCTAAATAGTTTCGGTTAAACATTATCAAATTTTCTTCAATCCTAAGCTAGACTTATAGATCCATAAAAAGTCCCTGAAAAACGCTAGTAAATGTGGCTCTTCTCATTTTATAATGATGGTTGATATCCACGAAGCTCCTATGGCGATGCCCATTAAAATATCTAGGTATCATTTTGGTACTTCTGTGTCATGTTGTAATATAACTTTTAACCTAAAATTCAGATGAAAGATGGATTTCTTAGATTGACGTACGTAGGTGTACGATGAAAACGTCTCCGTACGTACAATAAAACTGACGACATTTTATTTGTGTCGAGTGTGTAACAAAATATGCTCACCTTCCTATACTTTTCCAATTTAAACTTTTATCATCAGCCTATTTGCGACATAGGAATGCTTTCAAGAGTTGTTTTAGTACTTTGATTGTTTGAAGGAGAATATTGAAATACTGTTACAAAGTTGTGAAGTGCATTTATCATTAAACCCTGATCAAATGTGATATGAATTGCTGTTTTAGTAAGACCAACAATTATGTCTTAGTAGTAACGGTGATAATTATTTTTATGTACATCTATTTGCTGTGATACTACTTTGTCTTTTTACTAACCAATTTTACTAACAGAGGACCCAATGGAAGATTAGCTTTGCTAAGCAGGTTTTGTATCCTCAATAAATAAAGTTTATTATTATTATTATTATTATAACAGCGACAAATTATAAATAGCCGAGTAAGTTGTAAGGATTGTCTTAACAACTTCCTCTTTTAACGCTTATTGTTAATTTTACTATGGCTCATTAATATTCCTAAAATTTCGAACTTTTAATACTGTTACCTGCTTTTCTTTATGGCGATTTTATTGAACGCATCATTTCTAGAACCTTAAAATTGCTTACACAGAATGCATTCCAAGCAATACTGTATCAGGCTTTGACAAAATTATTACGTCAGTCGGTGAATTATTGAGAAAACTACCTCATTATAACCCATATAAGGTAACTCATTAAATATAATGATAGGATTTAGCAACGGAGCTACCATCAGCAAAATTGTACTCTTTCAGCACCTATCGAAGAAGATACATGTACAAATTTAAGCTAAATCATAATATATATCTTCAACTTGTTTGAGGCCGCATATGAAATCTTACTCAAAATGCAATCATAAAATGCTATTAGACTCAGTGTCAAGAATGAATGAATAATTGATGGTTGACCACTCCAGTCGACCAGTCATCTACCACGTCGATAATACGGACTGATTGAGGGTCCCTCGGACATGCAGTTATGACCGTGGTGTGGGTAGTCACTGACGAACAGCAGCTGGAAAACGAATGTCCTCGGGCTGACTGAGATGTAACAAGGTAATTGTCGGCGTTATACATAAATATGTCCCAAGATACTTACACTGATTGAGCTGATGCGTCATTCTTGGTCATTTCAAGATTTTGTATTTGAACGTCGAAAACAAGACCAATAGATACACTATATGGAACAAACATTTTGTTCAGAAACCTGACCAAGGTTTTTCGCTCTAACCAAAAATTCCATCCAAGATAACAAAAAACAAGAGGCCGAAGGGCCTTAGCGGTCACCTGAGTTATATCATAGGTACTAGTAGCTTTATTTTATTGTGTAGATGTGATGTGGAAATCAGCATGTAAACTATGTGAAATACAATACTTGTCATGTCATCAAAGGATAAGAATTTGAAAATATTTGTAAATGTTCCCTTTGGGGCCCCGCTCTAACCCTCTGGGGATAGGGCAGGAATTCCAAGTTTACAATGTGATACCGTCATCCACCAAAGATGATTCTGACCAAGTAAAAATAATTTCCAACAGAAAATTGTCAAAATATACCCAAAAGTGTTGTTTCCCTATATAAACTATAGTAAACTTTACCCCCTCCCCAAGGGAGAACGGATAGCTCGGGGGTCCTGAAATTTACAATTTAAATAAAGCCCCTGATGATCTTTCCATCCATGCAGAGAAAATGACTGTAATACCTCTGAGTCTGGAGAAGAAGATTTTTGAAATATTGGTTAATTTTCCCTTTTGGGCCCCGCCCTGGCCCCTAGGGTTGGGGTAGGAATCCCAATTTTACAATTTAAAACCATCTTCCTCCTCCAAGGATGATTCTGACCAAGTAAAAATAATTTCCAACAGAAAATTGTCAAAATATACCCAAAAGTGTTGTTTCCCTATATAAACTATAGTAAACTTTACCCCCTCCCCAAGGGAGAACGGATAGCTCGGGGGTCCTGAAATTTACAATTTAAATAAAGCCCCTGATGATCTTTCCATCCATGCAGAGAAAATGACTGTAATACCTCTGAGTCTGGAGAAGAAGATTTTTGAAATATTGGTTAATTTTCCCTTTTGGGCCCCGCCCTGGCCGCTAGGGTTGGGGTAGGAATCCCAATTTTACAATTTGGTAGCCTTATCTACCAAAGATAATTCTGACCAAGTTTGAAAAAATTCCATCCACTGGTTCTTGAGAAGAAGTTGATAATGTAAAAAATGGACGCACGACGCACGAATCAAGACGGACGACGGACGACGAACGACGACGGACGGAAAGTGATTGGAATAGGTCACTTGAGCAAAGCTCACGTGACCTAAAAAGAGCATTATTAAAGCACTTCTTGAGATATAGCGGTAGAGTACTTAAGATATCGAAAGTAAATATGGCTGCCTGACGTCCATCTTAATTCTGCGATTAGACTCAAAATGGCATTCAAACATGACGACTTAAACAGTCAAATTTCAAGACAGCAGTCAGGTGGCCATATTGTACATAATCATTCTCAAAATTAAACCTGCGCAACTAAGGATCACGCAAAACCAGTTTATGAAAGTTTATGAAGTACTTCTTTAAAAATAGCAATAACAAACTTTACTTTTCAATATTCAAGACGGCGGCATTGTGACATTTTTTCCCAATCAGTCGCTAAATATAACATAATAAAAAATTACGGACCAAGTTGTTTGATTCTTAAGATATAGCGACAACAAGTCTTGTTCAAGGGCGAACGACAGACGGACCACCGGCAACATTTAATGCTTTTACCGATGTAAAATGTCTTCTAAACCCAAAATTACTTCAAATATGAAACGTTAAAGTATTAATGTCCAGTCATCATTTGTAACAAACAAGAAAAGATATTACAGAAATGATTATATACATTGTAAGTACGAGAGTGCTGATGAAGTTTTGCTTTATAACATGCATTAAGATGATTTGAACACGGTGTTTATGGCATTAAGAAGTTATCTTCGACGATATGATATCACGTATATGACATAACAAATAGAAGGATTTCTTTAAAAGGGCAATTTTTGAAAAAATACAGTGTTATTAACAACAGGAGACCTTTTCTGTTAAAATTGAAGTTTCTTAAAAGCACTTGATTTTCACTAAATTTCAGTTTATTAATAACATCCGCCCAATCAGTGTAATACAAATTTAACATGGAGACGCTTAAAATTGGGAAAAAACAGCTATCACACAAATAAGCGTAATTACCCACTAGCCCAAACATATACGGGGGAGTAGAATTGTAAAGCGCTATAATCATACCTTCGTGTATATAGACCAAAAATCACTCCCTGTTTAATCTAGCCAAAAGCTTCAGTAGTTGGCACTTTCATTTCCCATAACTATACATCATTGTTCTGAGCAGGTGCTCTGCTCTGTCTTCCAGGATTGCGTCAGCACTATAAAATGTTCAGGACTGTGCTATTCTGCCATTGTCTCAGAAGTACGAAGGAACAGGAGGGCTGAGTGAACAACAGGGAGCACACATACCCGCCACTGAGTAAGGTAAGTGCTAGTATTCACTCTACTAGGACGAAAAGGTTAGCAACGGTTATCCTAATACGAAACTAGATTTGTTGGTCCGTCCAGATAAGAAATTTAGAAATCTTTTATTTAAATAATGTTTATTTGTAAATATTTCATAAAACTTCATAAAACTATTTTCGAGACTTATGCTAATATATTCGGCTTATTTCAGATCGGTAAAACAGAAAACGTAATATTGAACTGTATTTCAAATAACTTTAAGTAATCAATCCAACATTTACATCATTCGAAGCAGTGTGGATGGTGTCTCAACTATCATTAACATAGAAAAAGTACAACTTTCGAAGTTTAAAACCTTGTTATTTGAAATATCATTATGAATTGGTCAAAATGTATCTAAATATAGTAACGTATATATTTCGTGTTCATTCTTGTGTAGTTATCGCTAAGCAAAGTTAAGCAATTTTGATTAGAAACTCATTTAAAAGTTAGAAAATTGAAGTAATACATCGGTGCGGAACATTTAAACATTTGCATTAATGCATTGATAAACTTCAAATGTTATGCTGCACGATAATGGTTTATCGTGTATTGCAATATGTTTATTTTTCATTCTTTGTGTAGTAAACAACTCTTTATGGTAAACCTAGAAAATAATATCAGGATAAGTGTTTTGTCTGCTCTTTCATATACATTTCACAAAATCGTATGTTACTAAGTCGTTTATTTTGGTCAAGTGCTGCATTGCCGTAAAATTTTATGATTTTTTGGCCGTTAAATCCATGTAATGTACTTTTCCATATTCTATCATTAAACCATTTACATTTGTAAATAATTATAATTAATGATGAGTTCTAGATGACAGTTAAAGCTATCAAGTAAATGAAATATTAATAAGAGAAAAATTACCAATAAAACTGTTTAAAAATATAATCATTTTAAAGGAAGAATTTTATATCATACACAGAGAATGTATTTGGTTTTGATTACAGTATATATTCACTGTCTTTTGCTATGGTCACAATGCAATTTAAACAATGCATATCGTAATAAAATTGGCGGTAAGGTAAATTGAAATATGATCATACTCGGAAATCGCACTATAATACAAAAGATTACAGTGTTGCTATGATAGCGATGCCGCTGTCCGTTTGTTGAAAAAGCAATCACTGATCACACAAGGTAGCATTGTATACCCTAGATTGGTAACCAGATCAGAAAGAATACACAACGATCGTGTTGCACCCTTGTTACATAACAAATGACACTTTGTGTTGATTTCCTTTAAAATCAGCGAAGATATGCAGGCTTACACAAAAGGAGAACGAGGAGGATATGTGTATGCAGTTGTGATTGATGATAAAAGTAATATTGGGACAAACGGAGTGCGCATGAATTGATATCTTTATTGATACACTTCGGCAGTCTGAAAGTGCCGACCAGCGTAACGGCTTATACTTCATTCCTATAATTCATCTATAACATAGATAGACAATGTTTCCTTGTCATTGTTTTAAGTATTACAGTGTTTGATGTTTGTAAAAGCGGTAGTGCAAAAGGTGTGGCTGATCAAGGAATCTAATGCGATACTCTGATAGAGTTTACTCTACCAGTGTCAGTGTCAGTGTGCAGGTTGTGCAGTTGTTATCGAACCGTTTCCGTTTACCTTGTGTTCGTTAGAAGTACCCTGTAAGTGAGACGCAACAGATACACACAAATATTTATATCTTAATGAAATATATTGACAATTATCGATGATAAACGAAGAAATGTTACAAACAAAATGTTGCAAGTTAAATTCAGATAATGAGAACGAAAGTAATCATTTGACTTCATTTTATTGTGCATATTGTCGTCGAATGCGGATATTTTCAATATGTCATTTTTCAATATGTCATTAAATCAAAGTAAGACATTATTTTATTTTATCTTTTTCATTATTTCCCCTTAAAGATGTATTTACAATCTTGATGTCTTCTGCGAGAAACGAGGAACAAATGTCCGCTTCTTGATAAAATTTTGTGAAATAGAAAAAAATAAATAAAAATGCTG
The DNA here is from genome assembly GCF_002113885.1 of Mizuhopecten yessoensis. Taxonomy (NCBI): domain Eukaryota; kingdom Metazoa; phylum Mollusca; class Bivalvia; order Pectinida; family Pectinidae; genus Mizuhopecten; species Mizuhopecten yessoensis. The sequence goes on along the minus strand of NW_018403506.1, from coordinate 330,954 downwards.
GCATTTGCGTATGTGTATTTAAGGCCAGCGCTCAAAGGTCACACCAAGTTTAAACTACCACGCAGCTGATTTAAAGGGGTGTGTTCAGTCTAGTTTCCTAAATATACCAGGCTGGTCATCGATGTAATCAACGTCCACGTGATCTGTTTAACGACTAACCTTAAGTGTCCAATGGAGACAAACAATTACCATAATGTCATCAAATGTGCCAGCAATTATACAGGATCGGGACTAACCTGATGATTAGGGTCAGCTGCCAGAAGTACAGCTGTACCATCAGCCTCGGATAGTAGTCAACTCCGTTGTCAATTTACATACGGTAACTTGAAACACGGATCGTTAACGGTGTGTGTTGCTTATTACACGTTTGCAATTAAGTTAATATATACATATATAAACATTAAAAAATATTTCAAATTCATTCAAAGAGGTAAGGACCAACATATACACCATTTAAATCAATAAAAAAACACTTACAGTCTATCAAATATGATTTAAACTGTAGAATTCATCACTCAAGAATGAAGTCTGCTGTGTTCTACGATTTTGGATATCCTACATTGATGCACTTGTGTACACACACGTTGTAGTCATTCAGAAGAAGAAAAAACTATGATTTTTTACCTTAGGCTTCCCGCTTCCGAAATGCTGTATTAAAATATGTTTTACATAACAGGTGCGACAATAGCCAATAGATATAAATCAAACTTGAAAATCTTCAAGAGTTTCGGTATTTGAACAGGACCTGCTAATATCAATCCTGAACAAATTTGTTTTATCTGTTAATTTGTTTTCTTCTTTTTTCTCTCCAGAAAATGTCATCCTACACACAGATCCTAGTGGCGCAATTATTGCTGGCCGGTTTATTAGTAGCCGTGGTGTCGGGACAAAATTTCCATTACAGTAATGGCTGGCAACCAGGCAAACGAGCGCCTATGATGACCTCTGGTACACAATTGTGCAGCTTCAGACCTCATATAAAAGCCTTACTCCTTTGGATTATTGAAGTAAGATATGATTTAGTATAAAAGGTTTTCAAAAACGATGAGATTTGATAGATGAATGTAAAACGAACATATGTGATCGTACCTTTGTAATCAGATTGTTTTCATCATTGTCATGGATTTAACGAATTTGATACTGCTTCACAAGTACAATACTGTTTCAAGAAACGCTTTATATGAATATTTCATCTTTAAATTGCATTACAGAAATTTCTTTCTGATGATTCTTTCTTTCATTTTATCCAGGATGAAGTTAAAAGGATTAAATCTTGCGGTAGCTCGGGATATGATGACATCATCAACCTTTTACAAGTACGTATTTTGATATTAAATATACCTTCAAATAGTGTACCAATGCATAAAATTTGATAAATGAAATGTTCTGTTCATGTCTTTCATATCAAATTATGAGACATGATATGGCTAGTAATTATCTATCGGCCGTATTCACCGATTTCACTTTCAGGAAACAAATATGTTATTAACGAAATATATATCTGATTTCGTATATTTTTCCTTTCTTCAGTCAAAGCAAAGCGGACTCCCCTTGTCATCTGGCATGCCAAGTGACTCACAGTAAAAAGATGGATGGTTGAACTGAACAAAACATAAAAACGGCCCAGTCGACTTACAAGCGCACAATACTGTTTAAAAAGACAACATCTTAAGATGCCAATTTTCTCAAAAGGACAAAAAAAGTGGATAAGCTGTGCTGTTCGAGTCAGGAGCAAGAGTTAGACATGTTTAAACTTAGAGAAATGTTGTTTCTAAAGCATTCTCGGGAAAATATACGCACAAACTGACGACATAACAACTGTCTGCAACGGCCGAGAAATATAACATCGAAGACTGATCAATCTGTTCCAATCTTTAACAAACGCTTGTATGTTATAACGACAGATCTAAAACATATGTCAACGTGTCTTATATGCATTCCTAAACTAATAAAAATAGATTGAGTCTCATCAGCTGTTCTTGTCTTTTATTTCGTCTATTTTTTAGAAACAGTTTATTAAAAAGGAATTGTGGAAGTTTTATCTATTTCATGCTGTAGTCATGGTATCTGTTTCAACATTCAATTATAAACAGGTTAACACTGTAGAAATATCTTGTGAACAGGAATGAAAGGGACAGTCTCAATTCTTTACAAATAACATACATTCATCAGCCGGCGTGTAAACCATCCCCAACAACAAAATGTGTAGAGTTTATAATTAAGGGATGCTCAGTTTTGGTTATATTAATGGCCTGAACAATCACGTGCAACAGAAACCCCGTCATATCATGCTTTTCTAACACAGATAGGTTAACGAAATCCGATTTTTGTAATTTGTTGTTGGTAACATTATTTTTATATAGCGAACTATGCCTGCAAGTTTTATTTGCAAAAACCTAAAAACGCGAGTGAGAGGAAACTATTTCGACGCTTAAAGTAAATATATATGTAATTAATAGTCGCAAAATAATTTACAGTATTTGATTCCAGGAGTGAAATTTCTAACGTCCGGCTGAGGAAATAAAGCGTTACTTAGAAATGTACATACAACAATTATCACACAAATGATTCTTCACGTCCGCTTGTTTAATACAAAATAAGTTTTCGCGATTTTGACCCAAAATTAGAAAATTGAATTTACACGGATTATAATTTCGCGATCTGGACATTTGAAGGAACTATTTTTCCGCGGTGTTTTAGCACAGCGACGAAACACTCGGTATATAAAGTCAAATAATCAAATGATTAGGCTTTATGACAGCATACTACATGTTAGTAATAGCATGTAAGTGTATTTTGATCGCCAACAAAACTGTTAGATGTGTGATGTAACCTATTTTCACACATCATTACTCGTTATGTATTTGAATCATCATAATCACGTGTGCGCTATTTCATGACCCCTGTCTTATTATTCTGCGGATCATATCATCGCGTGATGTTATTGACCCGTGAAATCGTCCCCACGAAAATATCCTGCTATATTTTCCAAGATAAAATTGCCAGGAAATGACGTTATGTGAATGTTGTCAGTTCAAATACTACAACCAGTAAACTACAATGTATATCGTTTCTTCAGTAAGGTAACACATGCTCTAACATGACACCAAATATTTGCCGACAATGAAACTGTCACTGAAGATAAATTGGATTCCGATGTAAATTGTTAAGGGGTATTTCGGGGTAGAGAATTTTTTATTGAGAAATATCGCTGAAGGCTAACAATACATATTGTCGGCTGTGACAATTTTTGTACGTGAAACCGTTTCCTCATATATTTTAACTTCTTGTGATGTGTAAGAAGCAAATAGATTAAATGCATTTGACTGTTTTTGCCATTGCAATTATATACAAAAATAGTATATGTGTGATCGATGCAATCCAAATGAACAATTTAACTCAAAGATTGACTTAACCGCACTTTCGACCATCTTGATGAACTGAAGATTGGCGCACTTGTAGCCCTATTCTGTTACTTATATTGAAATAATGACAATGCTATTTTAACGATTCTAGATTGCTCTTCGTTGATTCGACGATCACTTAATCTCAAACATATCTTACAAATTTAAAAGCGAAAGAATAAAGGTAAAGTTTTCTTCCAAAAAAGAAAAAGAATTAACCACCGCAAAAAGTACCCGCTATATACAGTAAGACAACGGTCCTATAGAGAGAAAACGATGAACGCTTACAATCCTTCTCTTCGTTTGACAACTTTCTGTCAAGAATACACACTACAGCAAATATACAAATACACAATGTATGCATTCTTTTACATGAGGGTTAATGTTAAATTTTCTGATAGATAAAAAAAACACCACAGATGGTGGTTTAATTTGCAAGCACGGGACAATTGGAGATTTAATAATATTTCGTGATGGTCCACAACAAAAGTTGAACGAAACTGTTCAACTGAGAAGAACATTAGATAATTATATATATTAATTCAATTACGAAGTCGTGGTAGAGTACGATTTATTAAGTTGATGTTAAACTGTTTATCAAACTGTCTTCTTGGATTTCTTTCAAGTGTTCAGTTATGTCAAATATATACGCTATACATGGAATTTGCATGACGCACAGCTGATAAGCTATTGCGGACTTCGTTGAAGTATAGTCTTTAAGCGTCAACCCTGATGGCAAATACGCATGTAAGCCAAAGAGTCTACCATAGAGGCTCGAAATATGGGAGAAAGATATTTTGTGAAGTCAGATTGGAAACTACATGATATCACGTCACCTTTGATTGAAACCTTCGTTGATTGACAAAAGACATCATATCCAACGACACATGTGAGGTTGCGGTTTCTCATCGTTGAGGTTTGCATATTGGAAATTGAAATTGAAATCAAAGTTTGGTTGACAAAAAAGTTCATTATTCGTATATTTAAGATTATTAACTGCACATGGTCCCAGTGATTATTTTGCAGCAGTTGCTTCAGCGTTTTACTTTACTTTTAATGGATTTTTAAATAACATCACGATCTACATAATCTCCTTCCAATAACGTGCAAATCAAGCGTTCTGAATTAAGCACCAAACGTAGTAATTATGAAACACTTCCAACAGTCAAACTGATACTCGAGATAGATTCAATATACAATAACAAAAAGTCTGACGATGAAGTTGAAAAAATGAGATTGCGGACTGTAAACAAAATCAAATCTTGTCTAATAACAACTCAATAATTTAGTTTCACCTCCCCTTACTTTTACAGGTCTTGAAAAATAATTTTCGTTTAAATTTATAGTCTTTTTTCTATATTCATATAAAAGCGATGTGGGTCTGTTTCAGGGATAAAGACGTTATGAAATTATTCAAAGCACTTATGCACTCACTTCTGTTGGAATCATTATCCACGAAATATTTGAACTTGTATGCCTATCCATACTAATTTTCTTTACATATATCAAGTAAGCTGGAAAATATCCTGGTAAAATCGACCTTTTCGTACGTTCATATGACGAACTGCAACCTCATACTTCACACCTATTACTTACTATCACAAATTCCTTCCAATATACCATAACAGCAGTGGTCAGTGCACTGTTCAGGTTTTGTTTTGCATTTAGATATTATTTAAGATTTTCTTGATCTACTCTTCACATAATCGACACATCCGTAACATTTTCCAAGATCTGCAACTTCAGCGTTGAAAACGTGAAAGCTCATATATGCAATCTGACACCATGACACGTACAGCAGAAAACACCTGAACTTTCAAGATTACTGGAATCACCTCCAGTTTTTTCTGTGGGGGTTGTAATAGGTCTCTCCTAAATTGTTCTTGCTGTCTTATCGACTTTGCGTCCCTTTTTTACCCTTGAATGCCCCGATGTTTTTTCGAATAATAAAAATCGCTTATTCCACTTAACATACCTACAATCTGTAATTGTTAATATGACTCTATTCAATGGTGATCATCTTTGAGAAGAACAAGTAATGTCGCTTTCTAGATTTTTGCATGAGCTTTCAGTAATAAAACAACTACCAGACCAGCAGAGGATTTAAATTCATCTTTTTCAATTAATATTTTTTTCAGGACAATATCTGCAAAATATGGCGTATATGTGACTGATCTAATAAAGTGGGAAACAACATTGTAGTGTCGGTGTAATTTGCAGCGTCGTTAAAAAACACTGCATTTAGTGTAGGCCATTATGATTATTTAGAATACATACATGTATAATAAATTGCAATGCTAACAGAAACTAGAAATGTCAGAATGACATGAAAGTCACCCCATCATTCTGTATGATAATTTTCCGATAAATCATTGACCAAGCTACAACGGATATATTTCCACCTGTCAATCAAAATGGTTAACAATGACCAGGTGTAAATACATACATGCTGTTTAGGTAGCCATGCAACACATGGAATTAATAAGAAAGCATGTTCAAATATAACATTAGTGTTGACTGACACCTCGAATACGGGGAGATCTGCGCGCTGACACAGTCACCTGGCATGGGCAGAACAGGTATTAACATTAATTAGAGAATAACTATGTTGTTTTCACAACAATAAGTTTCAGAAAAGATTCAATCTTTTATACGAATAAATCTTTTACTTTTTTTGTTGATATGAAAAACACTTTTCCAAGTAGTTTTCTGATCGTCTGCAAATCCGACTGAATCGGTCATCGATATCGGCAGAATGTGTACGCTTAAAAGCAGTCACTCAAACAGGTTCGACGAGGACCGCCAACAGCCGAATTCACGAGACATGAAGAACATGAAACAATTGTGATTTCGGCATCTCCTTAGAAATAAAAAGATCGGAATGAATTACGCTGTTTTGAACCCATTAATGTTTATTTTTCAAATCATTATCGGTTCAATTCGCATGGATTGATTGCGTCACATTGTAAATTCCTGCCGGTTAATAGTATCACGCGACCTTGACTCTTTACGGTACACAAACTCGCTAACTTCGCCACTTTATCCATGTCGTTTTGACACATTCCTATTGTCAAGATTGAAGAGTTCATCATGATTTTACCCAAGAGCGACATTTTAACCACTGAGTGATAAATGCGATGCAATTTTTCGTTATTTTCGTGTTTATTTATCCGATTCTATCGTATAATATGACTTAAACTTGCAACTTTTCGTAATTGTTAAATTGGCAATGCAATCAGGGATTATTCAACGAAAATTAGCAGTTTTATTGCAGCTACCATATTTCAAAACATTTCCGAAAACACTTATGAGAAATGGTCGCAACCAAAGACTGGTTTTGGATAGTATCGTGTACACCCCTTTCTTGACACTACATTTTTCCTTAAAAAGTGTGCACTATACCCAAATATTAACGATAGTCGTTGGTCAGACATAAAATATCTAAATCAGTCAATAGCAATTTATAATACGACAGTTTACCCCTTCGGGAACCTCAAAGGTGCCTGATTCATACTCGGAACAACTTAAGGTAATATGTAATTCCCGTGTTAAATTTGAAACGCCTTTAGGTTTTATGCTATTCCTGTTTAAAAAGGAAATTGATATCCGAGTTATCCAAGAGCTTGTAATTAGCGCCTGGTATATTCCAACAGAAGCAATACACTTAACAGCCCAAGACAACAGAGGTCAAAATCTGGGACTGAAACCGAAAGTTATAGTCCCCACTGGGGTTCCCACAGGAGTGATTAAAAAGAAGAAGAAAATACCAGAGTATCAATAAAACTATCATTCGAACTCAAAATCGAAATTAACTAGAGCAAAATATGAACAAAGGATTTTTATTCTTTTAAAATCTTGAAAAAACAGTACAAGAAGAATTAAAACCGGGTCTTCTACCTTACATGTAAATAGAGGTCAAATAAAATCAATGCCATGTCCTCCAAGTGAGAACCAGGGTAGTGACAATGAAACAACAAGGAAAACCCATGTTTGAATTTTGTCCATCAGCAGTCGACATCTACCAGGGATATCATGATATGTGGAGCAAGATCTTGAATATTGAATCAACCGCAACATGTCAACATTATAGATTTGGAATGTAGGGATGTTGCTATCAGGAATGGGAAAATTCACGATCTTAAATTTCAAATTGTCATGCTTATTGTACCACTCTGTAGTGAGCTGTCCCTGTAGGTCATGTTGTAAGTGAAGATCGACGAAAGTGGCTGACGATCAAGAATCTTTATTGTCTTAATTCTAATATCTGGGGTGTATATAAGACTGATGTTGTTTACTAATTATCATGAAGTACATTGTCGATATATGTTAAAATGACACTGAAGGACTTGGCATGGTTTTTGTTACCAGTCTTGATAACTTTCTAAATGAATTCAGTCTCATATGGAAACAAAAACATGTCAGCAAGAAAACATTTAGAAAGTGTGAAATAAGGAACCTTTTTTGTTAAAGAATGTCACACAAACCAAACAAATAACAAGTATTTAATGTACTTCTTCAGTTTGGACTTTGGTTTTGGTTTGATTTCATTTTGTTTAAGGTCCGATCAACAGTCAAGGTCATTTAAGGACGTGCCTCCTCTGCATATATCTTCTCCGAATACATCTTAAACGTGACTAAAAATATGGCAATGTACTTGGTGCAACAACCCCATCTTTGATGTCCAAACAAAATCTAGGTCTTGCATATAACTTTCGTAAACCACTATAAGCAAACTTCAAATATCACAAACACAGTTACCACAATACTAAGTTGAAAACCCAGGAATCAGTGTGGTTTCTTTAAATTCTAAGCTGGAAAATGTTTCATTTCACTACTTGTAGCTTGGGCTCATCTTGATTTGTTTGCTGTACTAGATCCATACAGCTATGTGTTAACTGGTAAACTGTCATTATCTGGGTCTTACCTGTAATTTCTGGTAAAGTTCCAGGTTTATTGTTTTGATTTCTTCGAGCTGTTTTCGTAAAGATATCATGGTATCTTGTTTTTCATGAATATCTTTTTCTAAAATCCTCAACGCCATCTCCATTTCCTGTTTCATACCGATCTGGAGTTCCAACTCTTTTTCCACGTCCTAAAGAATGATAATGTGTCACTTTTGAGGTATCATATCATACAGCATTAACAAAATATTCATTTATCTGGATTAATGTTTATCAAACAAGAACACTGACAGGTCAGTAAGGGCCCCGTCTTGTGGCAATATAGCCCCCATAATCATCAAGAAGCAATCTACCCCTATAGCTAAGCTTGATGTCTGACATTTGTACTTCATAAAGAATCGCAAGAAAGCAAAATATACATTTTACATATACTATGATGTGAGTCATGTTTCCTTCCACCTTCATATTTGCTGGGCTAACAGAAATGTAAATACCGGTGCAATACTCATTTGTTAGTTTTGATTTGTTTTATTTCACCTTAAATACCTCCCCCATCAAGAGTCATGGTCAAAGTCAGAGATCCACTTTGTCTTTGACCTTTCGACCCAAATGACCTTATTCCTTAACTCAGTGATCCTGATCTTTAGTTGGTTGACTTATTCTTAAATTCAGACCAACTTTGCTTCATAATGTCATAACAGAATGTTCATCAGTGAAAATATACTAAATTTGACCTTGACCTTTGACCCAGTGACCTTGACCTTAAGTCAGTTGACTCTCTGTTAAATTCTGACCAATGTTGCTTCATAATGTCATAATAAAATGTTCACCAGTGAAAAGATGCAAAATTTAACCTTCACCTTTGACCCAGTGTTAAATTCTGGACAACTTTGCTACATAATGTCATAACAAAATGTTCTTCAGGGAAAAGAGACACAATTTGACCTTCATCTTTGACCCAGTGACCTTGACCTTTGTTCAATCTTGTTTAATTCTGAGCATAATTGCTTCAAAATGTCATAACGAAATGTTCACCAGTGAAAAGAAACAAATTTTACCTTCACCTTTGACCCAATGACCTTGACCTTTGTGGTCAGTTGACTCCTAGTTTGATTCTGATTAACATTGCTTCATAGTGTCATAACAACAAGTTCATCAGTGATAATGTCATAAAATGATCATTATTGAAAAGCTACAAAATTTGACCTTGACCTTTGACACAATGACCTTGACCTTTGGTCAGGATGACCTTGACCTTTAGTCAGTTGACTCCTTGTTTAATTCTGATCAACTGCATCATGTCATAACAAAATGTTCATCAGTGAAAAGATGCAAAATTTGACCTTGACCTTTGAACCTAATGACCTTGACTTTTTACCTTGGGTGTGTCTCTTTGTTAAATTCCGACCAACTTTGCTTCATGATGTCATAAAATGACCTTGACCTTTGACCTTGACTTTTCACCTCCATGTGTATTTTTGTGAACATCTTGACCAAGTTTCATAAAATCAGTCAATAAATACCAAAGTTATCAGCCAGGAACAAAATTTGTGGACGGACGGATGGACAGACAGACAGAGTGATTACTATAAAGCACCTGTATCTCCGATACGGCACCCTAACTACAAAATGTCTGTAAGACATGAATGCCCCCTAGCCGGATCATATTATTTCATTGATTGACAACTATTCATAGATAGCAACGCTAACCTCCACCTTGACTCCCTAATATTCAAATTTGAAGTATTCTGATATTTGACCTTTTGTATCAAATTTGATCAAAACCTGATGAGAAATGAAGTCGCTATGGGAATGACACAGAATCTGGCATCAGGACAGGCCGCCACTGGACATCAGATGGACATGGGTAATTCATATCAATAATAACAATACCCCCCCACCAACCATAACATTATAATAATAGAGTTATGAAATTAGCATGAAAAGGACTTTACTATGATAACTGCTAAAAAAAATACATTAAATTAACAGCTGTAGGTTATGAATATTAATATGAAAATGAGGCTACTCACTAGTCTTGTGTGCGTTTCATCATCCAACTTTTTTTTCATGTCGCCGTACATTTCATCGAGCCCTGCCCGAGAGGTCTGGTACGTTTCTCTCTCAGTTTCTATATCTTGTTTACTAGCCTGCAAAACATAATTCTGATTACAGTATTTCAAATATATATTTAGAATTAATTATGAAAAATAGTAGGGGTTTTTTTTTAATTTTTTTTTTAAGAAATGCATATTACACAAGGGTGGCTCACAAATAAATAAAGAATATAGATGTTCGTTGTCAAAACTTGATAATATATTCTCCGATCCTTCATAGGTGTATCTTCCATTTTAACCTTGAAAGATCAACTTGTCATTCTCTAGGGGGAGAAAGCCTCGTGCAGAACAGCACAAGGCTACGATCACTTATAAAAAGTAATTGGCTATTATAAAACTTGATGAAGTTGTCAATTTACATTGTATTGCATAGAGTAGAGAACCAAGAACATGTGCACCACTTTATCCAGTAAGCAAGGATATGCTTGTAACAGTTATCTCCCTTCGTAATCAAATGCTTACTTATGTATTTTAAGGAAAAAATATATATCATTGGTAACATCATCAGTACAACTACATGTATACATATCATTATACTGTACATGTCAGCATGTTGTAATGTTTAAAAAAAATCATGTAATTGTAAGTAATAGATATTTTTCTCTTTTTTTACGGATGTATGCAGGTGGAAGGTCACAATTAGCAGTCAACCGTCAGCTACTTAATTTATCCTTATTTCATAACAATTGTAAGGAATTTCATATCGTTTTAAAGATATTTTAAGAAAATCATATCAAAATCTTGGAAAGGCAATTTAAACAAAATAAAATATATAACAGAAATGAGGCGTGTGTGCACAATTTTGTATTATCCAGGGTCAGTGCTTTGGATGGTGTAACCTAATTGATTCACTTTCATTTAATATGATATATATTTGGCTATTGAACATTGGACATTGGTTGAATGAACAGGATATTTAAATGAGCTAGTGATGATTGACACCGGTCTTTGTTGGGTACTGAAGTGTTTATACTTTGGGAATGTGGCAGCATGTTCAGTGCGGAAATGAATTTTTCAAAATACTGTAAGCTTTCATATTTTAGCGGTAGTCTTATTTTATTGCTTTTTAAAGTGCTATATTTTTGCACTGAATTATGAGATTCTGAATTGAAACTACTGTAATATCGTTTTTATTGCACATTTTTTTTAATGTGCCAATTCATCAATTGCAATGCACTAAATTGTTCAAAATCGATAGTGCGCTAAAATGAGTACGTTAACAGTAATACAGGGTACTGATGATTTATTTGGTAAAACAAGTTTTACTACACCAAAGAACTGAAGAAATGTCGCAAAAAGTTTCACACACTTTTAACCCTCTCTGTGAATTTGCCCAGAAGGATAAATACCTCTGAGTAAAGACCTAGGGTTAACATGTTGGAAACTAATGTAAATGATTTTTTTATGCAAAATAAGGCATTTTCGAAAAAGTAACCACTGTACATAAAAAGTAAATGCTACGAACGAATTATTTCACTTCTCTGATGAATTTAAATCAGAGATGCTTTCACCTTTAGCGCCGTACAAAATTCATTGCTATTATATATAGGAAAACATCAAATCTGGATATAGTGAAGAATTTTTATTTTTGTGCAAAACATAAGACAGGAAGCAGGTTATAAATTATATAACACGAAGAGTATGACGGCTGGCCCGAACGGTAACAACAGATGTGACTTACCGATGCCGTTTTGATTTCTGACTGTAAGACCAATGGAAAGTGTTTTCAAATAATATGTTTGAACATGTAACTGACTCAATAAATTCAATTCTGTCTGTAGAAAGATCGCGTATGCGTGCATGTTTGCGTCACAAGACCTCTACTTTATTAATTAAGATAATTATGGGCGCATTTATAATTTGCCTCCATCTCCATATCTTAATTATTATTTATACCTCTTAATAACTTATGAATTTCAATTTTGTTAAGTTCACCATGATAAAGTAATCTTAATTTTGCCATGATGACTGGATATACCCATCTTTTAGTAAGTCTGCGATATTTTATATAATTTAGTATTGTCTACCATTCTACAATTTACACGTTGTGAAGAATATTTAAATATTTGAAATTAGATGATAAATATTGTAAAATTAGTCTGGTGATGTTTTACAGGATTAACCGATCACCACATTTGCAAACAAATTGTAACAGTATTATCCCCACACGTCGCTCTCCATATTTTCTTTGACCATTTAAAAAAAATATGACATGAAACAAGACTATGGTTATAATAAATATAAAAAATAAAACAGTTGGACTCATCTTTCAAAATCACATTCTCCTTTTTATTTTGTTTTTGTGGGTTTTTTTTGCATTTTATGAGGAAAAAAAATCTCCAAATATAAAAACTTGAAGATTTTGAAACATTTATAAACAGTTACTTCCCTTGAATAACGATAATTCTTTGCGCATGCCAAAACCCACACAACAAAATCACATTTGATTTCTGTCTGGTGTAAAAAGTTTCATTTCATCTTTAAAAAACATAGATTATTTCATCATAATCCAGTTTTCTCCATGTTTATGATTAAAGTGACACAATGTTCAGTAAAAAGTCCAGACGGTTGTCTTGTGGACCATGCGGAAGATTTTTATAAGGATTGAACGGCATTTCTTCAATTTCATGATGGTATGAATGCAGCGGGCTTCAAGGAATATGTATATAACCTATTTGCATTCATACCAGCATGAACATTGAACAAATACCGTTCAATCCTTATATTTACATTCTAAATTTTTACTTATTATTGACCTAAACACAGATATTCCCTCATATTTCCGATATTGAAGTGTTTATATTGTCAGTGCAAATGAGATTCCTGGAACAGCAAAAGTCATCAAAATGTTTGCTTGTAGCAGTTGTCTCATGTTATTCGAAGGGGAAGGAGAAGCTTCGAAATGACACCGATCAAATTGCTTTCATAGCCCTATGAACGCAATTTCATATGGTAATAATGCTCATAGAGGAACTAGCCATGGAAATGTTAATATACTCAATTAAGATTGTCTAATATAAGACTTATCTATAATCAGATTCCCCCAAATTATTTCTTCCTTATGGCAGCAAATATATATAAGAATCCGTTTTCACATCCCATCTCTGTTGAATTTTTCATTTAAATTGTTGGTGTATTAACATTTGAAAGAATCACTATTTGAAAGTTTGTGTTAAAACTTAAATAGTCATACGCATAAACGTTATTTCCAAATATTTCTCAAACTATTTAACAAAAAGATGGAGATACTGAGAATGTGGTACTTAGTCAAAGCTAGTAAGGAACTATATGAACATTTTAAACCAGAGCCTGGCTATTGTCACTCTGTGATACTTTTACGCACATAATCTATAGACAGACTACTTCAATGTTTTCAAAAACACAGATTACCTATAGAAACTACTATTTATAATTCTACGTTGACGATATGGAAAACAACCAATCACAACTACCCCACTTTGAAGGTTTTCTGAGTAAAAAGTAGAGAACAGAACAGTCTATTTCAATGCTGTGGCCTTACCTCCATCTTATTTTGAGCATCCTGGAGAAGGCTGCCTTTCTCTGCCAATAGTATCTCATTTTCCTCTTGAAGAGAGAGAATGGCGTTTTTAGAAATGGCCAAATCTTCCTTCATTAAGGCATTAGTTGTCTGTGCTGTCTCCATCTTTTGTTGTAGATTTGTTACTGTAGCACTGCGAAAAACATGGTAGAATTAGTTTGGTTTGGTTTGGTTTGTTTGTGTTTTACGTCTTATTGACAGCTATGGCCATTTAAGGACATGCCAGAGTTTAATGTTGGGGAAAGTCAGAGTTCCCAGGAAAAAAAAGGACCCGACCAACGGCCAGTACCTGGCGACTACCCAACATAGGTCTCTAACCCTCGACCACATGGTGGAAGGCTAGTGGTAGAAGAATGTTAGGTGCCTTAATCACTTGGCCACTGCAGCCCCTGGTAGTATTAGGTAATGTTCTGTAAAGATGCACTCAACATTTTTTAACCTTTTTTTCCATTATATGATACATATCACGATACTGTGGTCACGATATGATACGTATCACGATACTGTGGTCAAGGTACTATAGTATCATGATACTGTGGTCACGATACAATATGTATCACTAGACTGTGGTCACTATACGATACGTATCACGATACTGTGGTCACGATACGATACATATCACGATACTGTGGTCACGATACGATACATATCACGATACTGTGGTCACGATACGATACGTACCACGATACTGTGGTCACGATACGATACGTGTCACGATATGATACGTATCACGATACTGTGGTCAAGGTACTATAGTATCATGATACTGTGGTCACGATACAATATGTATCACTAGACTGTGGTCACTATACGATACGTATCACGATACTGTGGTCACGATACGATACGTACCACGATACTGTGGTCACGATACGATACGTGTCACGATATGATACGTATCACGATACTGTGGTCAAGGTACTATAGTATCATGATACTGTGGTCACGATACAATATGTATCACTAGACTGTGGTCACTATACGATACGTATCACGATACTGTGGTCACGATACGATACGTACCACGATACTGTGGTCACGATACGATACGTGTCACGATATGATACGTATCACGATACTGTGGTCACGATACGATACGTATCATGATACTGTGGTCATGATACGATACGTATCACGATACTGTGGTCATGATACGATACATATCACGATACTGTGGTTACGATACGATACGTTTCACGATACTGTGGTCATGATACGATACTGTGGTCATGATAGGATACTGTGGTCATGATACAATACATATCACGATACTGTGGTTACGATACTGTGGTCATGATAGGATACTGTGGTCATGATACGATACATATCACGATACTGTGGTCATGATACATATCACGATACTGTGGTCACGATGCGATACATATCACGATACTGTGGTCACGATACGATACGTATCACGATACTGTGGTCATGATACGATACATATCACGATACTGTGGTCATGATACATATCACGATACTGTGGTCACGATACGATACATATCACGATACTGTGGTCACGATACGATACGTATCACGATACTGTGGTCACGATACGATACGTATCACAATACTGTGGCCATGATACGATACGTATCATGATACTGTGGTCATGATACAATACGTATCACGATACTGTGGTCATGATACGATACATATCACGATACTTTGGTTACGATACGATACGTTTCATGATACTGTGGTCATTATACGATACTGTGGTCATGATAGGATACTGTGGTCATGATACGATACGTATCACGATACTATGGTCATGATACGATTAGTATCATGATACTGTGGTCATGATACGATACGTATCACGATACTATGGTCATGATACGATTAGTATCATGATACTGTGGTCATGATACGATACGTATCACGATACTGTGGTCATGATACGATACATATCACGATACCGTGGTTACGATACGATACGTTTCATGATACTGTGGTCATGATACGATCCTGTGGTCATGATAGGATACTGTGGTCATGATACGATACGTATCACGATACTATGGTCATGATACGATTAGTATCATGATACTGTGGTCATGATACGATACGTATCACGATACTGTGGTCATGATACAATACGTATCACGATACTGTGGTCATGATACGATACGTATCACGATACTATGGTCATGATACGATTAGTATCATGATACTGTGGTCATGATACGATACGTATCACGATACTGTGGTCATGATATGATACGTATCACGATACTGTGGTCATGATATGATACGTATCACGATACTGTGGTCACGATACGATACGCATCACAATACTGTGGCCATGATACGATACGTATCATGATACTGTGGTCATGTTACAATACGTATCACGATACTGTGGTCATGATATGATACGTATCACGATACTGTGGTCATGATATGATACGTATCAGGATACTGTGGTCATGATACGATACGTATCATGATTCTGTGGTCACGATACGATACGTATCACGATACCGTGGTCATGATACGATACGTATCACGATACTATGGTCATGATACGATTAGTATCATGATACTGTGGTCATGATACGATACGTATCATGATTCTGTGGTCATGATACGATACGTATCAAGATACTGTGGTCATGATACGATACGTATCATGATACTGTGGTCATGTTACAATACGTATCACGATACTGTGGTCATGATATGATACGTATCACGATACTGTGGTCACGATACGATACGCATCACAATACTGTGGCCATGATACGATACGTATCATGATACTGTGGTCATGATACAATACGTATCACGATACTGTGGTCATGATACGATACATATCACGATACTGTGGTTACGATACGATACGTTTCATGATACTGTGGTCATGATACGATACTGTGGTCATGATAGGATACTGTGGTCATGATACGATACGTATCACGATACTGTGGTTATGATACGTATCACGATAATGTGGTCATGATACAATACGTATCACGAAACTGTGGTTATGATACAATACGTATCATGATACTGTGGTTACGATACGATACATATCACGATACTGTGGTCATGATACGATACGTATCACGATACTGTGGTCATGATCCGATACGTATCACGATACTGTGGTCATGATACAATACGTATCACGATACTGTGGTCATGATACAATACGTATAACGATACTGTGGTTATGATACGATACATATCACGATACTGTGGTCACAATACGATAGGTATCACGATACTGTGGTCACGATACGAAACATATCACGATACTTTGGTCATGATACAATACGTATCACGATACTGTGGTCACAATACGATATGTATCAGGATACTGTGGTCACGATACGATACGTATCACGATACGATATGTATCACGATACTGTGGTCACGATACGATACGTATCACGATACTGTGGTCATGATACAATACGTATCACGATACGATACATATCACGATACATATAGCAACAGAAGAAGCAATGAGAAAAGATATGTACTATGTTTTAGATTTGTAATGGCAATATTACAACAGGAAACAGACTTGGTCCAAAATGGGTATGATTTTAAATTTTCACACAATTCATGCCTTTTGACGTGCTTGCCAACGGCAGCTTTCACTTGTTATGTTGGAACCAATATGAGAAGACTAAATTCAGAAATGACAAAATCAGGAAAATATCGTATCATAACCTCTGGAAAAAAATATTGTGTATCGTACCCTATTCAAAATATCGTGAGATATCATTGCACGATATACATGAACATCATTGCAGCCCTATGATTCATATGCAACTTACTTCAAATGCCTATTCAATTCTTCAAGGTAATTTTTCTGATCTAAAATTGTAGCCATTTTGGATTTTCCTTCAGCACTGAAAAGAAACAATAATTTGAGTATAACATATTTCGAAACAGAAACAAGAATTTAACAGGTTATATTTTTTTTATTTTTTTGTAAAATGAATTGGCTCCACAGTGAACTAGGAAATCTGAAGAGCTAAATCTGAAAAATAGGTATTAATATCCAAATAAGAAATTTTGAAATATTCCTTTTATCAATATTTAGTATTATAAATTTATACTGTTTATAATCTAGAAATAGATGATTTTTTTTTCCAGATTTATTGGTGATTTAAGAAGGGATTTAAATATCAAGAAAAACTCATTTGAACAAATCTTTATAAAGACTTCACCTGGAAAAAATGTTATATTTTATAGAAGAAAAGTATTTTAACACATTTATAAATAAATTAACATATATAAATATTCATTCAAAATTTCGAACAAATATAAAATACCGAATACACATGTTCATACACTAATGAAACAACAGTTGGAAAAAAAAATTAAGAAAAAAACTTATTTTCAAGAGACTGAGATCAGAGATCTGTCGAGCTGGCCTTTTACCTGTCTTCATCAGGAGACTGGTCGTGTAACCGTGTGTCTTTAAGATACAAACTAAAGTCTATCACACCCATCTACAACAGAATAACAATAACTGTGTTTAATCTTTGTTAAAAAGCATCGTAGAATACAATTTCAAAGAAGAAAAAATGTTAACAAATCATCAAGCGAAAAAAACTGAACTTGATTCAAATATTGATATTGCACATCATTTTTAAGTGATTTTGTAAGTTAATTGTCAAAAATCATTAACTGCGCTGTAATTTTGATGTGTATATGCTTATCCTTGCTTTTAGTATGCTGTAATTTTGATGTGTGTATGATATATTCTTTCTGTTTGTATGCTGTAATTTTGATGTGTATATGCTGTATTCTTTCTGTTTGTTTGCTGTATTTTTGATGTGTATGCTGTATTCTTTCTGTTTGTATGCTGTAATTTTGATGTGTGTATGCTGTATTCTTTTTGTTTGTATGCTGTAATTTCGATGTGTGTATGCTGTATTCTTTCTGTTTGTTTGCTGTAATTTTGATGTGTATGCTGTATTCTTTCTGTTTGTATGCTGTAATTTTGATGTGTGTATGCTGTATTCTTTCTGTTTGTATGCTGTAATTTTGATGTGTGTATGCTGTATTCTTTCTGTTTGTATGCTGTAATTTTGATGTGTGTATGCTGTATTCTTTCTGTTTGTTTGCTGTAATTTTGATGTGTGTATGCTGTATTCTTTCTGTTTGTAAGCTGTAATTTTGATGTTCAAGTATGCTGTATTCTTTCTGTTTGTATGCTGTAATTTTGATGTGTGTAAGCTGTATTCTTTTTGTTTGTATGCTATAATTTTGATGTGTGTATGCTGTATTCTTGCTGTTTCTATGCTGTAACCCTGACATTTGTATATATAAGTCTGTTAACCATATTTGATGTAAATATTCTGGACACTTACAAAAAGCTAACATTGCAGCATACAATGTAAGATGTCAACATGTTTCAAGTATGCTGTACCGTTTTATGAACATACCATGTAAACATTCTAGAAATTTATGCTTTCAACCTGGTCCTGCAGGTATTACAATTTCACTTAAGGATCCCTGTCAAACTGCAGGAGTCATCTCCCTTTAAATTTCATCTTTATCTTTATCTTTAAGGGAACTAATCATGTTGTGTTGTTGAATTCAAATTTGGACAGAAATTCACAAATGGTTTTCAAAGGACGTTTGAAGCTTTTTGGAAATAGTAAACAATGAAAAAATAATTTATTTTGACACTTAACACATTCACTCCTGAATTCAAGGTTGCAATAGTTCATTATGAAACTTCAGGGGTGAATGAGTTAAATAACTTACAGGTTGGTCTAGATCCTCCTCTTTCACGCAAATATTACAGTCGATGACATTGAGTCCAACTAGCAGTCCTGCGATAACCATCCCCTCATCTTCCACCATCATCGCCCCCGGGTCGTAAAACTCACTAGAAACACAAATAGTATCTGCATTGAAAAACACACTTACCTTAAAAAGAACTTCCTTATACAACGGAATATAGATCTGAGATCTACATGCATAGTACAATAATATTTACAGAAATAAAAACGAGTAACTCATTCACCCCTAAAGCCACATTTGAACTCTTCTAATTCAAAGGTTGGAATAGTTCATTATGAAATTTCAGAGGTGAATGAGTTAATTTAAGGGTCTTATTATTATCAGACTGAAAAGATTTTAAAGCCATTTTACCTCAATTTCGACACTCTTACTTTTTTTTGCAGATCCCCAAATAAAGATTATGTTTAAGCATATATACACAGTATGTATATACACATTTAGGATAGGGACACAAGAAGGAAATCTATTAACATCAGATTCAATATTCATGTGAGGCAGGTTTTAATTGTACATAAGATCACAGTCACTTTCTAGCTTTACGTAAGGATTTCCCTTAAGCTCAGTGGTAGAGCATCCTACTAGGAAGTCTGGGGTCGCGAGTTCAATCCTTGGTGGAAGCACAATTCATTACCTTGTGCATTTCAAGATGGTTTTTAAACAGTAGTTAAACATAACCTTAAACACTTTAATTCTACACTTTAAGATTGATGAATGTTAATATGACTCAGAACAAAAAGGGGAGATAACTCTAAATCAATAGCTGTTATATTTCCAGTACTTGCTTACCGGTAGTAAAATTAATAGATTGAAATAAGACACCATAATGGAAATAAAATGAATAACCATTCAATCAAACATTTTAAAATATCAGGAATTTTGTAAAAATTGAATTATTGTTTTTACTTTTTTTTATAGTTTTATATATATAATGTGTACATATCCTCTCACAGGAGACACATTTCTGAAATCATTTTCTTTGCTTGCTCATGTTCTGGAATACTATAATAAACTATATTTATTTTACAACAATTATGAAACAAGTTATTTCAACTTATATTAATCACTCTTGTTGGCCCGTATGTTAGCGTGCCGGGGTCTTAGTGTAGGAGGAAACCGGAGTACCCAGAGAAAACCCAAGTGGTCGGGCAGGTGACCCTTAACCTTTTCACGTCCGATCAGGGAATTGAACCCTGGCCGCCTTGGTAAAAGGCAAGTGCGCTATGCACTGCACCACCTGACCAGCCGGGTATCTGGAATACTATATTACCGTTCTGACAAAGTCAGCCTTGTCTACCGTGTCAATGTACTGCCTTCAATATACAGCTACACATACCTCAGAACTACATCCTTCTTCTCCATCAACACCTTAAAATAGTCAGCCAAGGTCTTCTGCATGGTCGCCAGTCTCAGCCAGGCCCTAGCTCGTCCTAGAGGGGTTCTGTAACACAAAGGAGATGGTAAATACAATCCCTGTAAAACTCGGTTACTGTTGATATGAACTAAAATGGTCCAATAACCTTTCACTTGATATATATTTATCAACAAGGGTCGAAATACTTACGAGCCACTGTTTTATTAAACAAGCCATCCGGATAGATTGATATGTCTCGCCTATGCCCCGCTATGACCATAAAGTCAATGGACCATGAAAGGTAGGCCGCATCCAGCCTCTGATGCTTGGGTTGAGATGTACTACCTAAGTTTGGTTGGTCTATCACTTATACTTTCAGGGAAACTTACATTAACACAAAACTTAATGTTAATGCCGCCGCCAAAGCAACACCTTAGTCTCGCTTCAACTTCGTGGCGGCGAGACAAAAAGATAGATTTTCTCTTTTCCTGATATTTTTTACAAATTGAAACTCATCTGACTAATATTCTGTTGTCAACCTCACAGGTATTGAAATTAACCGCCTACAAAGTCTCTAAATAAATAACACAACCCTGGCATTGGATATGCTACAACATTTAACAAAGCCCTTACTTGATATGGGGCATGTCCCGGACGCTGGTGCTGATCTCCGAGGCTTCCGGGACCAACTTCTCCACCATCTCCAGGACACACCAGAAGTCCTTCTTGTCCCGAAGGATACCTTTTCTAGCTGTTTAAACAGTTAAACATTATTTTCAGCAATGCTGCTGTTTAACACCACAAATAGTTCAGACTCTTCTAAACATTGCATCATGACCCAATGTTTACACCACAAATACCTAGTAATTATTTCTAAAACACCAAGTGTTAACTGTTTTACTAAATAGATTAAATAATTTAAAAAATGAAAACATATGTATATTTGTATGGAAAAATATGTAGTCATAAGATTTTCTCTAAGTAACCATTTCTACTTATGATGTATATAACTAGAAATTGCTAGCTAACAATTTGACAGACTTCATTCACAATAGGACTTTAATGCCCACATGCTATTTTGTTTTTCTTTGGTTTGCTTTATTTGACCCCTGTGCCGTAGAAGTGGGTCTATGTCATTCATTACAAAGCAGGCTTAGACTGGTCACCATTGTCACTCTGGGCCTCTTGGTTCTTCAGAAGAAGTAGTTCGAAAATTTCAACACATTTCACCCCTGTGACCATGTCCAAGTTATAATCCAAGGGCAACTGACCTTCGAAAGAGGTCAAGTACAAAATGCTTGACCCAATGGAACATAGGAGGAAATGTTTAAAGTTATTTCAAATGGTAGCACATGTAAATTCATACTTCTGTTTAGAAGGAGGTTTAATCGCAGCATTCCGAAGTATCATCAGATAGTGATACTGGAGTATGTCATGATTAACCCTTTCACTACTGTAGACCACTGTATGGAATCATCCAGATCAAAACATGGTAGAGTCTACTAAGTTACATAGGGGTGAAAGTATTAAATCTTCCCTCTATTTGTAATTATATTATCCAACCATCCACCTGATACATACCCTTCCCTATCCAATACTCAAAGTGAATTAACCCTTTCACCACTGTAGACCATAATGGACTCATCCATATCAATGCATGGTAGAATCTACTCGAGTTACATAGGGGTGAAAGGGTTAAGTACCCAGTTTATCATTCCACACAGCTTTAAGTGAAATTGACTTTATATGCATGTTTAATTGAAGTTTTACATTATATACCATAGATAAGGTCATACTCAAAGACAAACATTTGCTGCAGCGGACTTACGTTTGATACCGTGGCGGAGGACATGCTCCAAGACGACAAAGAACTGCTGCAGGGGTACGTGTTCATCATCCAGCATGCGTCCCTGTGAAATTGACGAGTCTAGCAGCTCCTTGATGACAAGCTTACAGATATTCAACAGGTTAGCCCGCTCTATGGTTTTGGGGTCACGACCTGAAGAGAAAAAATAAAAATACCCACCATTACGTTTTTTACGATATGGAACAATTAAAGACAGAAAACATGCATGGTATACAATGAATAATGACAGAAAAACGAAACTGAAAATATAAAAGATGCTTATAAAACAGGAATAAATTACAGAAAAACAATGAAAATACAGAAGGATGCTCAAGAGTCCTGGGTTCAAACCCCAATATGGCCATTGCATTTCTCTTTCTCCTGTTACAAAATTGGCGATATTACCAACCCTTGTTTCAAGCATCGGGTGTACATTTAGGAAAGGGGATACCCAAACCTGGGTTGTACATATAGTATATATAGGGCAAAGACTTAGAACAAGAGGCCCAGAGGGCCTATATCGCTCACCTAGATATCTAAGCAATCATGGCAAAATGTTCTCCATAAGAGATCCAAGGGAATAGGCCAGACCCTAAGGCCAATCCTTGTAGCATATCTGTATTGAATTTTTCATGCTCAGCACTTTTATGTATGGTTATGGGGTGGGGATCCTAACTATTTCCAAGCTGTGACTCAGAAACTAGGTCTCTAGGGTTGTGGCCAGACCCCAGGATCAATTCTAGTATCATAACTGCATTCCTCTCTTTATGCCCAGCATTTGTTTATATAGTTTTGGGGTGGGGATCTCAACTGTTTCAAAGTTATGACCAATGGGTTAAGTCTGCAAGGGCAGGGCAGACCCTGGAGTCAATTCTAATATCATGACTGCATTCATCTCTTTATGCCCACGATTGTATATTTAGTTTTGGGGTAGGGATCTTAACCGTTTCGAAGTTATGACCCAGGGGTTAAGTCTCCAAGGTTGCATGGGGCAGACCCGGGCCCCTCCTGGAAGCATATGTGCATTCATCTCTTCATACTCAGCAATTGTATACATGGTTATAGGGTGGGGATCTCAACTGTTTCCAAGCTTTGACTCAGAAACTAGGTTCCTAGGGGTTCTGTCAGACCCCAGGGTCTATTCAAATATCATGACTGAATTTGTCTCTTTATCCCCAGCAATTGTATATATAGTTTTGGGGTGGGGATCTCAACCGTTTCAAAGTAATGACCCAGGGACTTTGTCTCCAAGGGTGGGGCCAGACTCCATGACCATCCTGGAACATATGCACATTCTTTTCTTTATACTCAACAATTGTATATAAGGTTATAGGGTGGGGATCTCAACCATTTCAGAGTAATAAACTTTTATTGGCCTCACCCCTTAGCCCGGGGGGTCAGCCATTTGTACAATTTTGAATCCCCACCTCCCATTAATGCTTATGACCAAATATGATTGATATCCAGTGCATAGTTCTACAGAAGAAGTCGTTTATAGCAATATAGCCAAATTGACCCCTTTTGGCCCCGCCCCTCAGCCCCACCATTTGTACAATTTTGAATCCCCACCACCTAAGAATGCTTCCTGTCAAATTTAGTTAAGTTCCAATCAGTGGTTAAGAAGAAGAAGTCGTTTGAAGAAATTGTTGACATACGAACGACCGACGGACGACAGACGCCACGGTATTGGCATAAGCTCACTTAAAATGGAAAATATAGCAAACCTAGCTGGTGAAAATACAGACAAGTGATCAAGTATGTATTTTTTTGTTAGCAGTTACTTAAAAGTGTTTTGTTTAGATGACAAAGACTTCTGATAGAAACCCTGGGTACTTGTTTTTTCTATTATTGACTATTTGCAATGATAAGGTTTTGTGAAAACCTCGGAGGCAATACGTAAAGCCTTATATTAAATTGCTTGACACACAAATTCTTTGTACACACCGTGATTAAGAGAATCTTTCACCCCCTTTAGGGCTGAGGTAAGGATCTCAGCATGGACAAGAAAATTGTTATGTACTTTTATAACAAACGTCGTGTGGAATGTTTAGCAACTGAAGAAAATTCCTCTTATGGATTAGATCCCTATTTCACCCCTTTAGGGGGAATGATTTTTTTCTTCTTCTCTTATCTTTTTAGTCCTGTCATACATATATCATGCAATGATGTGATGTCGTACCTTTGTCATAATTCTAGAGTGAGACTTACAGAATCTTTTCCACTGTTGGGGGAGGGATAGGGAATCTACACCTGAGGGGGAAGATTCTTAAATTGCCAACATATGGCTTACTAAGTGTTTGGCAACTTAAAAATATACATGCATGTATATATATTCATTTTACAACATTTGCGAAACAGCTTCTAACAACCTATATTAATCACTCATTTTGGCCT
The DNA here is from genome assembly GCF_002113885.1 of Mizuhopecten yessoensis. Lineage (NCBI taxonomy): Eukaryota > Metazoa > Mollusca > Bivalvia > Pectinida > Pectinidae > Mizuhopecten > Mizuhopecten yessoensis. The sequence continues at coordinate 305,607 of NW_018403506.1, read as the reverse complement.
GGATATTAGTGCGCAGAGGGTCTTAATTAATGTGGGAGGAAACTGGAGGTCCGAGACAAAACCCACATGGTTGAGCAGGTGACCCCCATACCTTTCCACATACGACTGGGGAATAAATCCCTGATCATCTTGCATTGGTGAAAGATGAGTGGGTTATCCACGTACGTGCCACCTGACCATCCAACTGGCAACTTTAAAGCATCTTTCTGTGAAGATTGAGACCCCTTCCTCCCCATCTCAACCCTAAGGGGATAAATGATTCTTTTTCTCTTTAAACCTGCTGATCCTGTCTGATATATTATGCATTGCCGTTGTGACCTCCTACTGTTTTTATGAGGAATCCCCTCCCCTCAACCCTAGCAGGAAGGTTTTTAAGTTGCCAAATATGACGCTTTGCTGAGAGTTTGGCAACATAAGAATCTTTCCCCGAGGGCCAAAATTCCCCTATCTCACCCTCAAGGGGGTGAATGATTCTTTTTCTTACCCTGTTCAGCCACTTTTTATCATATGCAAAATTCAGGGTTGACGTGACGTTGATGGGTTGTTGATGTGACGTCATTGTCATTGTATTGTTGACGACTTAACGTGATGTCATACCATTGTTATGAATAGGGGATTCCCCCCCTGTCTCAACCCTAGGGTGAGATGAGGATATCTCACACCGGTAAAAGTGTGGATACACCTGTCCATGCAGGGTAAGAGACTATTAGAATATTTTCCCACCTGCGAACGAGACAGAAAAAAATTCAACCTGAAGGGTGAGATTCTTAAATGTCTAGCCCATGGCTAATTATTTGCCAAGAACCAGACTTTTAAGAATATTATCTGAAGGGCAGAGGATTTTCTGTTTTACTCCGAAAGTGGGAAAAGGCTTTTTTTCTCCTACCCCAAATATAAGAGATATAATTTTATGAAACACAAAATTTAATATTGATTGCAGCGTATCCAAGGAGTTATCTTTTGTGATCTGCAGTTGTTGACATGAAGTCATACAATATTTATGAATGGTATGCTTACATACCATTGGCCGACAGAAAAACATTTTCCAGAATGGAACTGTGGATATCTCTGTACTGTATAATGGGGAAGAGTAATAGAATCTAAATTTCACCCCCTTTGGGGTGAGATAGCGGATTCTTATACCCTGGTCAGGTGTATCAGCACTTTTACCAATGTGAGATTTCCTTGTCTCACCCTAGGGTTGAGACGGGGGGATTCCCCTATTCATAACAATGGTATGACATCACTTCAGCAATACAATGACGTCACGTCAACAATCCATCAACGTCACGTCAACCCTGAATGTAGCATGTAACGTTATCATTACATTGTGTATATGATACACATTGGGAAAACAGGGTAAGAGAAAAAGAATCATTCACCCCCTTGTGGGTGAGATAGGGAAATCTCAACCCTCGGGGAAAGCCTCGTGTTTGGCAACATCAGATTCTTCACCCTCGGGTTGAGATTCCCCTATCTCACCCCCAAGGGGGTGAGAGATTCTATTAATCTCAACCCTCGAGAGGAGATTCTTAAGTTGCAAAACACAAGGCTAATGCCGAGTGTTTTAAGCGACTTAAGAATCTTTCCCTGAGGGTTGAGATTCCCCTATCTCACCTCAAGGGGGTGAATGAATTTTTTTCTCTTACCTTGTTGATCCTTTCATTATACTTAATGCAATGTCAACGTTGCAGGTTCATTTAATGCTTTGTATATGCGACGTCACACTATTTCTTTCGACAGGTTTCGACTCTTTAAATCTTAACAATTGTTGTGTGTTCATGTAAATGGGTTTTGGAAAATAGATTAAATTTACCACCACCAGGTGAAAGCCAAATAAGACATATTTTGTACACAGTTTAACGGAAAAAAATCAGTAAGAATGCAATAAAAAAAATATTTTTTTCAATTCTGGTTCAAATAAAAATAATCTTGGGTTTCTACTAACCCGACTTATTGTAGATTTTTGTGCATGATCCCTTAAGTTTTTATTGGCATTTAGTGTTAGGCACTGTTCAAGTCAGAACTCCTGCTCTATATAAGCATTAAGTAAAAATATTTTCCAAAATATGAAAAAAAAATGCTATATTGCTACCCTATATTTTCTGAGGAAGATAGTGGAAACACCAGTAACGTTTTATTTGCCTAAACCATGGCATTTCTTTTGTATACATGTATACCTGAAATTTCCATTGTCTTAAAATTCTTAACCTCGATCAATACCTACTGCACAAGTCATTTTTCTAGCCTATACAATCACACACCTCCTCAACCCCAACCTCCGGAACCCCCACTCCATATTGTCTGTGAGTGAACAGACTACATTGTTGGCATTTTCCTCGCATGGCATACAAATGCTTTTTCACAGACGTCTTTTCGTGAAACATACATGTATGTTATATATACCATTAAGATTTTGTGTCTATGGCTATAAAACACATTTATCTCCAGCACCATCAGCTGAGCTGTAGCCAAAGAAATTGATTTTCGTATCAAGTTGTAATTTAACACTGTAATCAGGATGTTTACATTGAGCTAAACAACAACACTATTAGTCATTGCGGCCAACCGTGATAAAAAAATCAATCAAGCATGGTCCTTATGGCTAAGGTCAACAATTCTATAATGCATAAATAATAATGTGTCCCCGGTACATATAAAAGTCTCCGAATGAAACATCAGGTTGACCTTTTCAATTCAATAAATAACCGATATCGATGATAATATGTTAGAAGTTTAATGAGCACGCATTTGACAGGCAGAGAAATTATCATTACCGAAATACATGCATTCATAAATTACAAATCTGCAGCAGTATTTATCCCAAAAAATGTTGTTCACATTTTCATGAAATTTGCAGAAATATTGAATAGAGATTCCAGCATTATGATAATATTTTATAGGATACGGCTAGATGCTTGCACACAGCTTTTTTTTTGTATCCAACCACATGTTGGAAGCGGAGCATTGGAATTCTCACCGTCGTCGGGCGACACAGGCGTCAGAACGGGAGACACCAAATCATCGTCGTCCACCTGTAACTGGACGTCGGCTAATTCCCGTAAACAAAGCCAGTCTCCATCAACAGACACTCGAAAATTGCACAGATATATTGTCTCTTCAGCCATCTTGGATAGATATTACCAGAAGAAAAAAATCAATATGTTAGCTAGAAGCAGTAGCATGGAGTGTTTGCCAGTACACAGTGAACATTGGACCAGAGAGTTCTAGCGAGCCTGATTCACTGCAGCAGACAGCACTGGCACACACCGAGCATTCTAACACAGACGCATCAGTGAAAGCTGGAAAAAATGCTGTCTTCATCATATTGACGTTTTCAGTATTTCTGTAATGGCTAGAGCCTGTTATATTACATTATATTGAATAGCCAAGTGTGACAATATGTTATAATTCCATATCAGAACAATTTCTTACATCAAAAATTGTATACCTCTTAATTTTGAATCATATTTTTTATCTTGCTTTACTGCCGAATACAGGCTAGCGCTGCTTCCCCTTGCAAAAAAGGTGTGTTTTTTCCCGGTAATGATGGAAAGATAATCTTCCGAATTTCAATAAAAATAATGCTAAATTTTCTAATGAATGTAGGAACATGCTAGGCTGGTGTAAGACTTAAGAATAAGAGACATTGCTGTAATTAAGTTTATCTACTTTGCAAATTCATTTAACTGTTTCTGATATGGACTGTTTAACTCATTTACCCCTGAAATTTAATAATGAACTATTCCAACCTTTGAATTGAAGGAGTTCAAATGTGTCTTCAGGGGTGAATAAGTTAATTCTATTGCTGTAGTTGTAATGACCCACACTGTATACAACCCATGTATATTTTGAAAAACTCCCACATTTGTGGAATCCAATATCAAAATTGTTTTAAAACTGATACAGTACATGACAATAAATTAAACAGTGTTTCTGTATAAATTGATTTACTGCTAATTAGATTTTAACGATAAATGCATACACAAGTGTAGTAAATTTTTAAACAATATTATTAACATGAAAATAATGACTGCTAATATTTTCCCAATGACCTTTATGCACTAAAATCTGTATGAACTCTAACATATCTGTATGACTGCTAGTATTTTACCTTTGACCTTGTGAACTAAAATCTGTATGAACACTAACAAACATGTATGACAGCTGATATTTTATATTAACAATGACCATAATTGTGCACTTCAGATCTCCATATCTAAACATTGATCTGCAGAGCTTATCTTGATCGTAAAATAAATAGAAAAGAAAATGCACACAACAAAATGATTGTGTACTGTAAAAACTGCAAATACATCAATTTACCATACTTTTGTAGGTAGACAAAAAATCTTTCAGACATAATACCTGCCAAATTATTCCAAGGTATCATGATGTTCTATGTTCAGAAGAGAAAGAATTAAATCATTACCAAGGTAATTTAATATCACAAAAATTAAATGAATTAATAATTACATAATTTCAGTTTGGTCTGCATTCAGAGCTTATAAAATCAATATTTGAGTGAATTTCTGGAAATCATTCTAGCATACATTTTAATTCCATGAGAACTATTATGATGTGTACAATAATACCGCAATTATAAACATTCTTTGACACCACACTTCCTCCAATAGAAACCAACTAAACACCACTGGCAGACACAGCGTGTGCACTATAAAAAATTACGCAGTTAGTTAAAATGATTGATGACATCATTATTATGGGTGTCATTGAATAATGCTGGCAGATGGCTCAGCTCATCCTCAAAATTCCAGGGGTTTCGCTCGCTTACATTCTATGCACCCCTAGAATATGTCATGGCAAAATCGACAGGCATTAAGTTTGCTATTTGATTTGCATTCGATATAAAATAAGTGACTAATTACTAGGCTGATACCCGTTCTTTGAAGATTACAGAGTAGTGACACTATTGCCTTTAAAACATTGTAAATGTTAACGCTATGATGTTGCATGATTCTTAAGAATCAAAGTCGTCTTCTTGTATAATATTACCCATAATGAGTAGCATTCGTCACGACATACTCCAAGGGTGCAGAGAACATTAGTGAACGTGATATTAACCCTTTCACCACTGTAGACCAAAATGGACTCATCCAGATCAATACATGGTAGAGTCTATTTAAGTTACATAGGGGTGAAAGGGTTAAAGTTTTACTTTATACACAAACAATGTATGTATCAAATATGTCCCACTCCCAACGTCATAGCTTGATAAAGGAACCAGTTGTCTTGAAACATTGCAACACGATTGATACGTACATTGGTTTTGTATCAAGTAAAACTTTGATAGTACGTAGGTCGAGTCACGTCAAGGCACTGTGTTGTAACTTTGAGCAAGATACACTTCTCTGCTTGTTCCAGTCTACTCAGCTGTAAATGAGTACGTGGTTGGGCAGTGCTAGAATTGTTGAATGCTTGCTGTGAGCGCCGAAATGGCAGCACCGGTTGTATGCTCCCCAGGGAGTTGAGAATGGTATTGGCTGGTTGCGAAGGCTCTATTATAACCATAGATAATAATGTGTGAACCGCTTTAAGACGACCTACGAACTAGGTTGTGATAAAGCGGTATATAAGAACAAAATTAAAATCAAATGACATTTAAAGGCCCAGAGTTACATAAGCAAATATAACACAGTGTTTATTTGCTTCAAATCCTAAATTTTTAAGCCTTTTTTACTAAAATCTCTACATGTTTAACTTGTTTATTATACCTCTTTCATTACATGCCCATTTTTTTAATAATATTAAGTCCTCAAATCCTTTTTTTTTCAATTTTTCAAATAGTGAGTTCTAGTATGAAATCATGAACAGTTGTGGGTCATCTTTAATATCAAGTTGATGAATGTTCAAAAGTTCAATATCAAAATGACTATAATATGAATATGACTCGTAAGTACATGTACATAAAAATGCTACCTAAAAGGCATTTGACAGAACAGTCATGATATAAACATTTGGAATAAAGTGATGCTGTCAGCTAAACTAAATTAAAAGTCTCTGCACCAGTGAGTTATATATCTACGATGGAAGATGAAGCAACATAATACAGTTTATGACCCACCCCGACGCATCTGAGCAGTGAATTTCCCGAGGTCCAGACACCTTTACGTTGAATAGGCTGTTGGTTACACTATCAGGTGTACAAGACAACAGCACCCCTGGGACATACAAGTCATCATAATTACATATATATACAATTACCAGGTAATTCAACACACTGTCAAGATCGACTCTGTATTTATGTACACAGCGACTACATTATACTGAGAACCCCTTCGACGTTACAAAGGTCTGAGGTATGTATCTGTACAACATAGCGCTTTATGGATGGTTTTAATGGTGAGAGTTGATAATAATAATAATAATAATAAGCAACTCTATCTGAATAATTTGCCTAATCACTCAGTCGTTCAGCTTAAAAACTGGTATCAAAATAGAATGTAATATTTGCTGGCATTCACAATTCAATGAAGAGTTATATAAAAAAAAAAATCAATTTCGATATTAGTATTTTGGTAGACTCCTTTAGGACTACTTTTAATGGCAGGACTCAGTGTTAAGACTGTCTAACCAGTTAACAGGTAATATACGCTCAATCTGATACCAAGGGAGGTAATACGCTCAATGTCATATCAAGAGAAGTCATACACTCAATCTCATACCAAGATAGGTAATAAGCTCAATCTCATACAAAGGGAGGTAATACGCTCAATCTCATACCAAGGGAAGGAATACGCTCATTCTCTTATCCTGGACAGGTTTATCGGCACTTTCTCTGGTGTGAGATTTCCTTGTCTCACCCTAGGGTTGAGACGGGGGGATTCCCCTATTCATAACAATAGTATGACATCACTTCAACAATACAGTGACTTCACTTCAACAATCCATCAAGGTCACGTCAACCCTGAATTAATCATGTAACATTTTCATTAAATTGTGTATATGATACACAATGGGAGAACAGGGTAAGAGAAAAAGAATCATTCACCCCCTTGTGAGTGAAATAGGGGAATCTCAACCCTCGGGGAAAGATTCTTAACTTAAGAATCTTCCGCCTCGGGTTGAGATTCTCCTATCTCACCCCCAAGGGGGTTAGAGATTATATTAATCTCAATGATATACCAAGGGAGGTAATATGCTCTATCTCATACCAAGGGAGGTAAAAGGCTCTATCCCATACCAAGAGAGGTAATATGCTCAATCTCATACCAAGGGAGGTAATACACTCAATCTCATACAACCGGAGGTAATACGCTCAATCTCATACCAAGAGAGGTAATATGCTCAATCTCATACCAAGGGAGGTAATACGCTCAATCTCATACCAAGAGAGGTAATACACGCTCAATCTCATACCAATGGAGGTCATATGCTCAATCTCATACCAAGGGAAGTAATCCCCTCAATCTCATACCAAGAGAGGTAATAAACGCTCAATCTTATATCAAGGGAAGTAATCCTATCAATCTCATATCAAGGGAAGTAATCCACTCAATCTCATACCAAGAGAGATAATACACGCTCAATCTCATACCAAGAGAGATAATACACTCAATCACATACCAAGAGAGGTTATACGCTCAATCTCATACCAAGGGAGGTTACCCTCAATCTCATACCAAGGGGAGTAATCCACTCAATCTCATACAAAGGGAAGTATTCCACTCAATCTATTACCAAGGGAGGTAATACGCTCAATCTCATACCTAGGGAAATAATCCACTCAATCTCACAGCAAGGGAAGTAATCCACTCAATCTCATACCAAGGGAAGTAATCCACTCAATGTAAATACCAAGAGTGGTAATACGCTCAATATCAAACCAAGGGAGGCCCATATACTCGTTACCAAGCAAAGTATGAACTTAAGTCAGTTCTTTGTTAAATATTGATAGTGGAAAGACATAGACACTTGGGAATATAACAAAAGCAGTCTAAACATTCTTACCTTTTTTTTTCATTAATTTCTTTTTTTTACATGCACTAGTTGTTAGCTTCCAAAACACAAAACTTTCATCAAAAGTTCATCAGATCTAGGATAATCATGCATACTGTTTTCTTTCATAAGCAGATTGAATAATATGGTGTCAACAAAATATGTCAACTATAAATATGTTCATTATAAATGAAACTGAAATTTATGTAGCGAAAAAAAAAAACACCACACCAACAAACTATTGATCTGATATCTGATGTCCCGACTTTTTTCACAGAGAATCAAGATGGGGGAGGGGGGCTGTGGGGACTTAAAATCCCTGCAATGGGGTCAATTCCAATGTGGGAGGAATGAGGGTTGGATACCTGCATGATGGTGTTCATAGTTATCATGACTCTATCCACAGTGCTGACGTAATTCTACATTTCATGATAAAATTTTAATCATACTTGTAGAACTTGAGATTTCAGTTTAGTTAATGGATTTAAGCCTGTGCTTTACTGGTACTCCTAGCCTGTGGTTCCTCTTGCCCTTACACCAGACTGTGACATTTTGACAGATAGACGTCTGGGGACTCACACCAGACATCTATCCGTCAAATTGTCTAAGTCTGGTTTCAGGGCCAGAGGTAACTCAGGCTGTGGTAGTCCTTGATCTTGCAGTCATATATCAAATTACGAACGGCTCACAGAGCACTCAGTTGCATGGCCAAAAACCCAGGTAAATATTTGTAAACTTATAAATAATTTTTACTTTTTAAATTAGTGCATTTGGTTTCTTATTTAAGATATTGTGCAGTACAAATCAGCACAATTAATGGAAATACTATTGTAATTGTTTCAAAGATAACAAATACAAAGTGAAGTTATAGCAAAAAATTACTGAAAGTTTACATTATATAGAAGACGCTAGTTCAGGCGTAATATTCAGTTTCAATGGATCGAGACACAAATCAGCTCGCTATTAATTTCATACAGCAACATGCTTAGAAATTCATTATGGTAGCTCTTAGTAAACAAATGACATATTATTGAATTAATAACCTTTGCTCTAATACATCATAAAGTCTTCTGCCTAGTTTCTTCATGAATATATTGAGAAAGCTAACTAGCCTTTATGACTATCAGGTATATATAATATCTGCCTGAGTATACACACACACATGCAGTCACTTGCTGGCTGCAGCACTGTCCAGCTTCAATGCTTGAAAATTTTAGTTGGGAAAATAGTAATTTTTAAGGATAAGGGTTACAGTAAAAATGAGTTTTGTATAATTACATGGAGGGAAGGGCAAACTTTTCTTGATTAGCCATTGTATTCAAAATATTGTTAAGCAGCAGAACTGGACTGGGTCAATCGCCAGTGACCAGGTACAATATTGTAGCTCAATTGATTAGAGCGTCCATCTAGAGTTCGGAGGGTCCCAGGTTTGAACCCCGGTCTGGCTGTTGTATTTCTCTTTTTCTGTTACAAATTTAGCGCCCAACAAAATATACACACAGAAGGTAGTATAGGGTCTGGTGTGTTTTCGGGGTCAAAGACTTTGTTACAGGAGGGGGGAATGTAGCGGAACTGGACTGGGTTGATTGTCTAGAGTTTGGAGGGTCTCGGGTTCGAACCCAGGTCTTGCGATGTCATTTCTCTTTCTCCTGTTACAATACAATTGTATTACAAAGGTAGACATTTGTTACAGGGATAATACTCTTTTTTTTTTATAAATTCTGTAAAAAAAAAAAAAGTTTTTGGCTTGCAGCTGTTAGCCTGTTATAACTATGCAATAATGAACACTGAAAATACCTGTGTATTAGTTGATCCTGCAATATCTTAGTTGATTGAAAGCAATCTCTTATATAATGAAGATTACATGAGCCATTGGAGCATCAAGGGGAACAACTCTTGTCTAAAAACATGTTTTTTTTTCAAGTCTCAGAAAAACATATATATTATTGTACAAAGCTAAACTGATCTACAGGATAGGGCTCTACTGTCAAATGAAGGGATTGCAGGGTTTACCTGTGCCTTCATGTGTGCAGTCAGAAACTACAAGACCACATACATAATGTGAAAGATGATAATAAGTTATTGGACTGAATGTTAGCTTATGACTGCTAGGTACATGTAGGTATACGTAGAGCCTTATATTTCTAATAAAGATTGTGTTTGGAATATATCAGAATCAGTGAATATTCAACTGTGTATAATAAATGGAACACAACCAGTGTCTTCAACAAAGTTGGTTGTTCATGTTGTAAATTTACAGTATATTATTGAACTCTCCTATCTAAGTTGTTTGGCAGAGCTGTTTATATCATTTTGGGATTCCTCTGGTGTCATTTGACTTCTGCAGTCATACAGTGCAGACTGCAAACTGGCTTTTTTGGCCGGTAAATTATTGTCAGCGTACTTATTTCAGCACACTCAATTTTTAGTATGCAATCAAATTTTAACAGGTTATGTTAGCACATTGATGAATTAGCACACCCAATAAGTAATAGAAAATAAGATACAGGGACTTCACTCGAGGCAATCAATATAATTTAGCACAATATTTAAAGCGTGAAAAGTACACAGTAGGTGGGAGATAGTAGCTTCAAATTCTCTTACTATAATCAGCAATGTAAAAGCTATCAATGGTATACATAGGTACACAACTATTATTTCAGATATGTACTTTAGAATATATAGGTCACAGCAACAGTAGTTCAAGGGAGACTACTCATATAAAAGATAAATACATGACAGGCAGCAAAAAGCCATTTAGTTCTGGTGTCTCATGTGCTGACTGCTTATTTAGATCGCTATAAATTACATTTTATTTTACAGATTATAATTAATTGAGAAGTATTTTTGCTATCTTAAAATTTGATTTACATATTATAATTAATTGAGGAAGTATTTTTACTATCTTAGTCCATATGTATATACACACTGATTTTTCTTATCTAAGAAATGTGTTCATCATACATTTCAGAAGCACTTGATATTACCCAAAACATTTATCAAACAAAAATAGGAAATGATTAGGGAGTCTCTAGAAAGAAAGAAGTGAGAAAAAAATCCTAAGTACTCCTTAACTTGACCATGTGATCGACCAATCACTGTCACATGACTGATAAAAAGAATGTAATTGTTTACACTGATACAGTAAAATTCAGCTGCCAGTGTGCAACGTTTCAGTACATATATATATATTTAAGAATAGATAATGCATTAGGTTAACCATTTCTGATTAAAACTAATATAAATAGTCTAGACGGATAAAACCTTACTGCACGTCTCAGAATACCAATGAGCACGGCCAGCTAACAGTTACACTTACAGTACACATGACATGTATACTTATTATTGTTATACTCTAGATCTATAGAGACCAAAATGGCTTTTGTGCATCATTTGAAGTGCACAATATAGCTGCGACCGTATGTATACGTGGCAGATATATTGTCATTTTGAGGTTTAGCCATTAATTGCAGTAACTAAAGTTAAAGATTAGCATTGGATTATTCATTTATTCATTCTAAAAACTGACAGCAAAATTGTGCCAACATCAAACACTTACGTGGACGTTTTAATTTCCTTTCCGGTTTTTTCTCGATTAGCATACTTAGAATACTTGATATGCTAGATGATACGACAGGTTCGGGCCACTTTGCATTTGCTGTCGATGATGGTGCATCTTTGTCTGCATCATATGAAGATGTGTCGTCTTGTTTTGATACGGAAGTCGCCATTATTGTAGGAGTTGTCAAACTCTGTGGTCATCGATACGCTTGCTTTGAATGGTATTTTACAATGATAGCGTCAACTTGACGCTGCTGTTAAACGGCACGTTTCCAGATCTAAAAATAGGGTTGCCCTGCAGAAATACACAAGATGTCAAGGAAGATTTTACAGACGTTTTGCAGGCTTAGCCGCAAATCTATGGATGCGGTCTCTCAAAAATCAATATGTACATCAAGCAGGTGAGAAATGCATTCATAATCGCGAGGAAAATGCATCAAGTTCATTAGAACACTTTATATTGAATGTTTTGGACACGTGCACAACGGTTACTTTCAGTAGTCTCGTAAAATGTGAACGATGTTTTCAGTTGCTGTTTATAGATACCCAGTTCACAATTACGTTTTATTATTGCATCTTACAGTTTATACAAATGTGCAATTAAAGCTATTTTTAGGAATTTTGATCTCTCCTCTAAATGTATTACAATTTCAAAACTTTCCATTGCGGTAATGGAATATTTTTTGTAGTCATAAAATAATTACGAGTTACTTCCCTTTACATGGTCCTCATATTAATGATTAGCATATGTACATGTGGTGTTGTACGTGTTTCTTAAAATAAATTAAAGGCATTATCATACTATGTTAAAGAAATTCCTTGTATAGCGATTAAACATGAATGAGTCCATGACCAAGACTTAGGTGTTTGAAATCTTAACACAGCTTAACACCCCAAAGAAAAATACACAGCTTAATATAACTATTTGGTAATAGTGTATAACAGTTATGTTTGTGAAAATTCCTGATTAATATGATCTGCACTTGATATTTAAAGGTAAAATGATATGCTGAGTACAGAAATTGTTGAAAAAAACACTTTTAAGGTATCCTCATTAGAAAATAACATCAGATGGAACATCACATTATTGATTCATCAAGCTAACCAGACTTGTAATTAAGTATTATTAGGTTTGGGTTACAGATGAATATATAGTTACCTACAAGGTCAATATTGCTTGCTCCCTGTTGTCCATAAGAATAAAATAAAATAAACTTAGAATGAATTTCAATAACAATTATAATAATAATATTTGTTTATGTTACATTATTTACATATGTCCATTATTTAATTAGCTCTTTTTTTTTCTTATGCAAGATCCAGGGACAGTATCACTATACGTCCCTGGCAAGATCTAATTATTTTTATTTTTTAATTCTTTTTACTAACTAAAAATGGATTTCAAGTACATTAATAATTAATGATTTTTTAAATATTAAACAACGTTTTTTTCCCCACTTTGACTTGACATACAAAACACTGACAGACAGTTCTTATCCTAAACATTTAATATGCAATATACCTTAATAGATAATTTGAAAATACAAGGTGGAAAAAAGACAGTCACCCTGTGTACAGGTATCATAAATCTGTATTTGCAGTATAAATGATTCCCCCTGTCCAACCTACCCATCGAAACAAGTGTATTTATACAACATTTTTTTTTTTTTTTACTAAAAGATTACATCTTTACAATTTTATCAAATACATAATTTGTTTATTCCAGATTAGCAGCAGCTAAAATTTTAGATGGAGTGGCCATAGCAAAAGATATGAAGGATGAAGTGAAGGCAGAAATTGAGGGTTTTGTAGCTGAAGGACGACGCCCCCCTAACCTGTGTGTGATACAAGTGGGAGAGGATCCAGCAAGCAAGGCCTATGTTACCAACAAAATTAAGGCTTGTAAATACACAGGTAAATAATCGCTCCACAACCACAGTAAAACAAATCTGATGTTAGATGGCCAGGGGCCAATAAATTGTCTGTCACTGTTACATGCATGTGGTCTAGTGGAAACATGTGTTGACATGCCCGGCAGACAGATCAGAACAGAATTTTCTTTTGAATACAGCTACATTCACAGCATACTGTTGAATACAATGTTAATGCTATTAAGGCCAAAATCAATGAAGTGTACCTTTATTTATAATTTTTGGGACCTGTGTATTAGCCCTCCAGGCAAGTACTTATTCAAACCCATTTGCCTGAAGGACCAGTGCTTTTGAAGACTTTGTTCTTGCTCTGACAGCTAAATTATAATGTGGTATAAAAAAAATGCATTTGAATAGTTTGTTTACGATTCTAGAGTTTATCCTAAAGAACAGAAACATCTAGTACATGATTATATCCAAAGTGTTGTGATACCCTGTGTAATTAATTGTATAATATGTTCATGCATTCGGATACAAAGTATTTTCTCATCTCAGAAAACTTGCAGAGGTTTACATTTATTTGGATAAAAACTCGCAAGATTGAAACTTTTGCATAAGTTTTGATGAGAATTGTGCATTTATTCAAATATTTTGATTTTTTTTTTAGTCACATGTTTTTTCCCCCTTTTGTTCGAAATACTTTTTCAGGTTGGAAGTGATATAGAGACTCATAGACCACAACCAGTGAAATAGTTGTGATTTTCAATTGGTAGTTCAATACATGTCTGTTCTCTGACACATTCAACACACAAAACCAGGCAATTGTCTGATGGAGGTGACAGAGAACATATCACACCAGTCTTTGAAACATCACACACAAACATTTCACTACTAGTGCTAAATGAAACTGGATACAAAATACAGTTGTTGGTTTTTCATTTGTTAATTGAAACCATCACGAATACCTTATTATTTAACTCATTCACCCCTAAAGACACATTTGAACTCTTCCAATTCAAAGGTTGGAATAGTTCATTATAACATATCAGGGGTGACTTGAGTTAAATGATTATGAAAAAATTATAAATCACCATTGATTTTTTGGTATGCAATTGGATGCCACAATACTTTGTAGAATAAACATTTTGAAATTGAAAATAGAAGGTCGGAGATGTTTATCTAGCAATATGTTCTTAATTCTTATATTTAACACTTTTTCGTTATATGCAAAGATATCTGACTTGTGTGATGTTCTAGGGATTACAAGTGAGAAGATAGTGCTACCGGTGGAGACCACGGAGGAACACCTGCTCAGTCTGATCAAGGAGAAGAGCGATAGTGACGAAGTGGACGGTCTATTGGTCCAGCTCCCCGTCCCCAAACACATCACGGAGCGGAAGGTGTGTAACGCGGTGCATCCCAGTAAGGATGTTGACGGCTTCAACATCATCAACATCGGCAAATTCTGCTCAGACCAGAAGTCGTTTGTGCCAGCAACACCAGCTGGGGTTATGGAGATTCTCCGGAGGTCAGGTTAGTAAGATTGGTGTAGCTTTTAGCCAGCCAAAAACTGGAACTATTCGTAGCTACAAGCATAAAAGTTATTTTTTCTCAAATTTAAAAAATATTCTGAAAGATGCATTTTTTTTGTTACGATTATAGGTGTTTTTTTCTGGAATTAAGTTGCAAGAGATGTAGACAGGATACATGTTTGTCTTGATAAAAAAAAGGAAAAATGTCATATTGATAAATATTGTTTTACAACATTCGTTATCAGTCTGGATAATGATATGATTTACATGCAGTTTTGACGACATTTGTATATTTGCTTTCTTTGTGAATTTACTGTAAAGATTTTATTGGAAAAGAAATATTTTGATAATCATTGTTCAATCCTATTTTCTGCTGAGGAATCCTGTTTTCCAATTCTTTTTATCATTGTGTCATCTATGGCCTTATTTATTAGTGAACCATTTTGATTATTTTAATTTCTTCAGCAGCAGTTCTAACGCATTATTATTCTGTATTTTGAACTAGGTATAGAGACGTTTGGCAAAAATGCAGTTGTTTGTGGGCGCTCCAAGAATGTTGGGATGCCTTTAGCGATGTTACTGCATGCTGATGGTGTCTACGAAACCAAGGCAGGTGAGTCGTACTACCTAATTTTCTCGGGTATATTGAATGTGAGAATTAGAAATGTCCTAAAAAGATTTTGAAATATTGAGCATAATGTTATAGATATCAGGATCTTAAATTGTGAAGAAATATCGCCACATGAAACACAGAAAGACATCAATTAATATACTAGAAACACCTGATTGGACAGTTTTATGAGCATTTCCTTTTAAGATAAAGGGATATTGCACAAGTAAATATATAGACTGCAAAGTGAATATTCTCCTACAGAGCTTATGCAGTAAATATAAGAATATATAAGAATTTATACTGTAAATATTAATATTTTTCATTGTTATTTAATGCATTGTTGAATATTGGTTAAAGACAAACCAGATAATACCCTACAAAAAGACATTATGCACGCTAAAAGAATTTCGTAAATCTTTTGATTCTATTAATAGATCTCTGTTTGTTTTGCTGTTGTTTAGAATAGGAAAAATAAATGATATTGACATGAATTTTTGTAAATCATTTACTTTGATGGAAAATTGATTTAAAGAACTGTAGCATGTTCATTTTGTTCAATTAGACTAATTAGTTCTTGCTCAATACTGTTATTTTGATTGGAGCAATAAGATCATGGATTGATCAAAATTAACATTTAATAATTGACATGTGCTCCGTATCTTTTTGGGTGGTCGGTAGGCGCAGTGGAAATCGACTTGCTAATTTCACCAAGGCGGGGTGGGGTCACCTGCCTGACCATGTGGGTTTTCTCCAGATACTCCTATTTCCTCCCACATTAAGACTCCCCCTGCTTAAAGCCAAGTCAACAAGAGTGATTAATTTAAGTTGAAATAACTTGTTTCATAATTGTTGTAAAAAAATAAAGTAAGTTTATATGTTTCTCCCTATCTTACAGGTGATGCTACCACCACTATATGTCACAGATACACCCCTCCAGAACAGCTGAAATTATTCACTAAGACAGCAGATATTTTGGTGGTGGCGGTGGGAATCCCAGGACTGATCACCGCTGACATGGTGAAGGAGGGGGTGGCCGTCATAGACATCGGCATCAACCGGGTCAAGGATGAGAAAACTGGCAAGATGAAACTTGTTGGGGATGTTGACTTTGAGGGTAAACCTTCCTTAATACCCTCTTTTTTATAATGTTTACTATTATTGATGAACTGGATGTGTATATTATATTGTTTATAGACACATGCTTTCTAATGTATTTTGGGTGGTCTAATGATGCAGCAGATAGCAGACTTACCTTTCACTAAAACGGCTGGGCTTTGATCCCCTGATCAGACCTGAAAAAGTATTGGGTCGATCATGTGGGTTTTCTCAGGGTGCACAGGTTTCTTCCTACGTTAATATGCTCTGTACACTTTCATTCAAGTCAGCATAAGTGATTTGGTATATCACTGTATCTTGTTGTTTTACAGGTGTGTCTAAGGTGGCCGGCCACATCACACCAGTGCCCGGTGGTGTGGGACCAATCACTGTAGCCATGTTGATGAAGAACACCCTGACTGCCTACAAGAAAGAGATCACTTTTGAATGATGACAGCTCTCTTTGTCCTAGACTTACGTTCTCCACGGTAGGTGAACCTCAGACAGAATATCAGTCTTATGTTGATCAACTGTTAGGTACATATGTATGTTGATATCAATTAACAGAAAAGAACATGTGTGATTTCTATATATACCACAAAAATTAACACAGTGTTACGGTGTAATAACACAGTATTATGGTGTTTATGCACTAAAAGTTTAGCGTATTATCAAATTTTAATAGATTAGCGAATTGCTAAATATTCTAGATATCTTTTATATATATACATAATCTATAAAGAAAAATTCGTGGATATTTTTGTGCTTATTTAATGAATGGAAAAAAAGCAAGCAAAATGTCCAAAATTCAACACAAACTTTTGAAGAACTATTAAGAAATATTTGGGAGAGATATCCAAAACGTCCAAGTTATTCAACTAAGGGTACATAAATGGATAATGCAAATATGCTGTGGAAGCATACTTTTCCAGCATTATTATATTTTAGATCAAGAATTTCTGAAAGGAAACCATACCTCGCAGGACTTAAATGAAAAACAATACAGCAATAATACTTCAGCAAATATATTAACCAACAGTTTCTAAGTAAATAAAAACAAAACAAGATGGCCAGGCCAGGACTCAAACCCTGGACCTCAGATTGTTATCCTGTCGTTCTAACGATTGAGCTACCTGGTCAACAGAAGTATCCTAGTAGCCCAACTCTGCTAGAGTTATATCCAAAACGAAATTAAGGGGAGATTACTGTGTATATGAAAAAAACCCACAGTGCAGTGAGACAGGTATCCTTAAATTAGTAGAGGTTAAAATAGATGGTATATGTGTTCTATACTTTGTGTGCTCAGACGAACAAAATATTTTTTTAAGTGTTTTGTGCTTTGATAAAATAGTTCAGTGGTTAATGCATATTTTTTCAGGACCAAAAGAAGAACAATTAAAGAAAAAAAGAAAGCATTATTCCGACAAATGTATCCAGAATACACACACAACACAAATATGCTGGAAGGAAGAAAATGGCAAAACTGCACACATAATCAGGTTCAAATGTTTTGTACTCTTCAGACAATGCGGAAAAAAGTTTGTTATGTTTGATGTGTTGGTTACAGGGTGATGTGGCATTATGTTAAGATATTAAGTATTTTATTGGAGCATACAGATTGTATAGATATATCCTTAGTGTGTTATCTTTTAATTGCTGGTATTTCTCACTGGTGGGAAGTATAATGTATATTTTGATGAAGCATGGCAAGGTTTTCACAGATTTGTTTCAGGATTTTTTCATTCACATCAAAGTTGCCAGAATATAATATATCAGTTTATCCCAGAATTGTTTTGTGTTTTGTGATTTCTGGTGATCATTGGGGTTTTTTTCATCAATTTGTCAGTGTGAACTATCAAAGTGTTGTGTGACGTCATTCTTGCACTATATCACTTTTTAATTCAAATTTACTCTTACTCTGAGAAGTAAAATCTGTTAAATGGTTTCATTTCATTCAAAGTGATTATGATTTTCAATATCATCAAAGAATTCACAATTATAATCTGCTCCCTAATGCTTGTAGATTATTCTTGAAAGTGAACTAATTTTATTGGATATAAATTTGACAGTGACTAATTAAAAAATTCAACAAAGGGAGATAATTCAGTAATATCTTGCTTGAACTGTTCAATGCCACATTGCATAAAATTACATTTTATTATGGAACCAATATAAGGACAAGAGATCAATAAAACAACAAAATAGATGTTATCAGATTTCCTTTTTAAAATGAATCTTTCCCGCTGACATCTGCAGGCTTTGTTTATAACTGGGTTCTTTAATGTTATTTTTTAAGTTAAATTGATATAAGTATGCATAAATCAATGAATAAATACTCTCTTTGAATTTTTGAGAAATGTGAATTTATTGTTAATTAAGGTAATTAAAGAAATTAACGATCTCTAGATCAATTTTTCGTACAAAAAGTGCTTTCGGAACATCACTACTTTTGTTGTGCCATGTGATTTTTTGAAATTGACTTCCACACAAATTTGTATCATTGAACAAGTGCCTTTTGAAAAGACGTTTTTTGTTTATTTTTGCAGCATTATTATGAAGCCATGTTTTGTTTTTAAATTCACTAAAATGTGTTTTTAATATTCATTATGATCAGTTTTACATATGACTGTATATGTAGATCGCATTGTTTTATGAGTTTGTGTGTTCGTTTTGTTACTTCTACTCGTAGTGCTGTGTTTGGGCTCGAATTATTATCTTTTCGGCTATTGAGAGTTATTGTTGTACAGGACATACATACTGAAACAACTCAAAGTATATATAGAAATTATAAACATACTCCGGTAAGGGAATTAAATAATGTCATAAGATGACTAGAGTTAAAATGATGAAGTTTCAAAAGTGTTAAATAAAAGTGTGAATTGAAGGTGTTTACGATGTCGGTGGCACACGAGTTGTTTAAGGCGTTTGACTGTCTATGATCACTAGCCATCCACCACTGGGCCTGTAAGCATTCACTAAAATTTTCAAGAAGATGTTTTGTAATCAGATATTTTTATTAATTTCTTTTTTATGATTTGATATGGACTGTCCGTATGAATCATAAAAAGGAAAATGATAAAAAAAAATATTCTTGAAAATTTTAGTCTCTTTAAATAGTGTTGCTATGTAATGATCAATCTCAAAGGGTTATGTATATCAAAAACTACCTCATTGAAAAACAAAATTCAGATATTGTTCATATAGAAGTCAGGTTTTACTTAGTCAGACTAAAAGGAGTTCCCAGAATACGAGTGATTTCTTTTAGGGCCTAGTAGAATTCATTTTTTTTTCAAACAATGTTCCCCCTCCCCTCCGCCTGGGACGCTCAACCCTCTGTAATTAAGCATACACTTCGAAAAATTGATTTGCTACGCCAATGGATGTAATAAAAGCAATTCTAATGGGACTATCATGATATAAAGTGCTTCTATCCAGACCAACTAGACTGATTGATATGATATTAAAATAGTGAAATTTGTGGCATAATTGTTGTAAAGATATAAAAGCAACAAAACGTTTTTGATGAGCATATTTTTTTTTTTTACACAAGCTATGAAAGTGAGATTAATAATGTGTGGTCTTTGATCTACAGTAAAATCTATCGGTGTGTTTTTATGAATTCTACATTTTACCTGTATACTCTTAATTTCATTATTTTTTAATTTGTCCGGTTATATTTCCTTTTACATACTAGTACTGTGAAATCACTTATCTTTGTTGGGTTTTTAATTTTGTTGATTTCATGGGTAATCTTTATCCACAAATTCAGAGGTCTGAAAGTTTGATATACAGCAATTCTCCATTTCAGTGGGGACTCGTAACCCGAAAATTCATGTACCCATGAAGTGGTGTTTTTTGGGAAAACCATGAAATTTGGGCCCCACAAAAATATATGATTTCACAGTATCGAATTGACAAATTTTGATTGTGTAAGAAGTACACTTTTAAAGAATGTATGTACATGTACCTGCTGTTTTTATGTACTGGTCCATGAATACCTACCTAAACATGTATTTTAGTTTTGTCGACATATCATACTAGTCCTGGCATGCTTTTCCTCTCAGGTTCCTACTTTATATTACAAATATCTAGCCTCCTAAATGTTTATCATTTCAGATAATTCGATTGTATTATACACTTTGTAGTGTATGTATATGTACCTGCTGTTTTTATATACGGTCCATGTGTACCTACCTAAACATGTATTTTAGCTTTGTCCACATATCATATACTAGTCCTCCCATATTTTATTAATTCAAATAGTTGGATTGTAATCTTACAATAGACTTTTGTTTTATCTTTGTTTATCATTTATAATTTTCTGCAAGAGCCTGTTGTGGTGTAAATACAGGCCCATGTGCACTAAAACCTTATTATATATACTGCCACCATTTTTTTGGTTTTGGCAATATATGAACATATACATCTTTTTTTGTGGGGCCGCGGTTGCCGAGTTGTTAAGGCGTCTGACTGTCTACGATCACTAGCCCTCCACCACTGGGCTTATACGTTCGGCAGTTGCCAGGTACTGTTGGCTGTTGGTTAGTAGGTTTTTTTCAGGTGCTCCAGCCCGCCTCCACAAACACATCCTTTAATGACCATGTTTGTTCATAGGACGTAACACACAAACATATATAGGAATTGTTAAAAAGAGGCCGATTGGGTATATTGGCGGTAAGCCAGGTTTCAAACGCAAAAGAAGGTGGGGCAGTATATCAAAGGTTAGACTTCATAAGGAGAACGCTTGCTTCAGGATGTAAAACTGATACACATAGGACATGTTTTGGATTGGTGTAGGGCTGATCTAATGTTGATTGCTCAAGATGACAAACTCGAAATATGAACGAATCATTTGATACCACTGTCTTGTATGTTGTGATAATACATGTTTGATATATATTAACACCTGCATCAACACAAAGATGAGATTTATATATTAAGGTAAAGGCATGCATATTTATATATTGCTGGTACTTGTGACATTTTCAATCATGTTGAAAACCTTGGTTTTTGGTATTGGAATTTTTTAAGATAATAATTATTTAATCTTGATTACAATTACAGATACTCATTTACGTTTCATATGTTTGAACAAATTCACAACAATTTTTATTTCAAAAAACGAATCTCGTTTCCTTTTGTCTTCAAATGTTTTTTTTGTTCAACTATTCAAATTATTTTAAGAATTTGAGTGCTAACATTTTTAGTGAATTATTTATGTTTATTTATTGATTTCTTTCATTATTTTCCTCTGTAGTTTATAAGGAAATAGAAATTGGATAAACTGTCAAATATTTCAGTAATGTTAAATATTCATTTAAACAATTTTTTTAATTATAGTTACAATTTATGTCACATTCTTTACAGAAATAATTTGAGTTTTGATGTTTGAGAGAATTTTTTTTACTATCTACAAGTGCCACTTTATCCGTTATTCAATAATCACATTCTGGATTTCAAAAGAAATAAAATATATTATATCTGCGTGCATGACTGTGTTTTGTTATTGTCGCAATGGACGTTTGAAGTATCCTAAAGGCATAAGTGGACGTTTGAAGTCTTCTTAAGGATAAAGTTGACATTTTAAGTTTACTTAAGATTTAAGTGGACGTTTTAAGTGTCCTAAACGCCAAAGTGGATGTTTTAAGTGTCCTAAACGCCAAAGTCGACGTTTGAAGTATTCTAAATGCCAAAATGGACATTTTAAGTATCCTAAAGGCTAACATAGAGGTTTTAAATTATCCTAAAGGCTTATGTGGACATGTTATGTGTCCTTAAGGCTAAAGTGGATGTTGTAAGTATCCTAAACGCCAAAGTGGACGTTTTAAGTGTCCTTATGCCTTAAGTGGACGTTTTTTAAGTGTCTTAAAGGCTGAAGTGAAGGTTCTAAGTATCCTTAAGGCTATAGAAGATATTTTAAGTATCCTAAAAGCTAAAATGACATTTTGAGTATCCTTAAGGCTGAAATGAACGTTTTAAGTATCCTAAAGGCTGAAATGGACATTTTGAGTATCCTAAAGGCTGAAGTGAACGTTTTAAGTATCCTAAAGGCTAAAGTAGAAAACATTGGTTCAATGACGAAAAGGTCATTGATAGTGTTTTGTAACAAGGTACAGTATGTTACGTAATGCATCACTCAACAATGAAAATTAGTTTTCTTGCTCGTATGTTTGATGAAATGAAGAACAACTAGTGCCATCCAGTTAAGGCCAACGTTAAAATCACGACGTCACATTTCAAATGACGTCACGATAATCATTCTAGGGTTACAGTCACAACGCACAGCTAACAATAAGTATCCTAAAGCCTACAACGGAAACTTTTTGTTGCGAGACTTGTTCAATGACGAAAAGTTCATTGATCATGAGTTTTAGTTGAAAAGAGTTTTTGTATGTTTCGAAATTCATCCAAATATTTACAATGAAAATAGTTTAAGTACAAATGTTTGATTAAATGAAGAACAACCATGGCCACTACCGTCCAGTTATGGCCAACGTTATAATTATTATGTCACAATTGTAATGATTCACGATTACCTCTCCAGGGTTATAGTCTTATAATACACAGCTATAGCATTGGTATGGTTACAGATTAGAAACGAAGAGCAACTATAAATATCGTGGAATTATTACCCTTAAAGGAACACGCCACGAAAGGTACAGGGATAGAATTGGTCTGCTACACCCCACTGCATGTTTTTGTAAGAGGACATTGAAAAAAAAAACAATTTAACTGCTACCCCCATTGCTACACTGTATTTTTTCGGTTTTCTTTTCTATTTTCCCTACTAACTAGTACTATTTTAACATATATATTCAAACGCGCCATAAGCTCACAGCTTTCAATTGGCGTCATCGCTATTCCGTCTTTGCGTATATTGCAGAGTTATCTTCTCTTGGGAGCAGGTATTGATTGTTACGTCATTGGTTTGTGTGAGAAAATTACGTCGTTTTCTCAAAAATTGATGACGTTATTCTCACAAACAAATGGCGTAACAATCAATACCTGCTGATAAGAGAAGATAACTCTGCAATACGCAAAGACGGAATATGAACTATATGAACGAACTCTTTTCGCCGGTGTCTCCGTAAGCACCCGTCTCTATATATGATAGGTCAGACAAAACAATATATGTGTTGCCTGTAACATATTGGAAAAATTTAGGGTAGGCATGCGCAGCTAGGTGATAAGTGTAACATATATTTTAAAAATAAGTTTATGTGGTTTATATAGGAGAGTGGTCTTGACTTTAACAGTGCTTCTTTGGAAATTGCCGTAAATAGTTTAGGCTAAGCACAAAAAAATAAGGTACAATATATGTAGGGTTACCGGAAACATCAAATATTTTGTGTGTGGCCTTACTGGCTGTTGCGAGGGAGTTAACTATAACCCACATACAGACAAACAAGTTTCCACTGGTGATAGTGTGTTATACTAATCATGTAATGTATCACATACTTACCGTTTTATTACATAAAATCGTGTGAAGTCTCTCACTTACATTCATATTCTGTTCTGAAATCAATTGTCATTTGCAGTTTGATATTCTTATATGCTCAACGTTCCGTCACGAGTGATTTCGACCGATGTCTTATATATATTTCCATTCAACAGTGAAGATTCTCTCCTCCGTGCTAATTGTCCGGATATATATGACATTGTAAATTTCGCCTTTCATCCGTAACATGTTTAAAATTACCAGTCAATTCGTTCTTCATTTTGTACCGTAAAATTTGTTCAATATATATGTTGTACAATTTTATGGAGTCAACACAAAACATTCTGTCTGAAATCATTTTTTCAGTATCAGAGCTCACCTTTTCTCCTGAGGTTGAACTTATCAGTTCGTCAGTAGACAGGTGTCAACGTCGTGNTTGTTTGGCCTTGGTGGCTGTTGCAAGGGAGTTAATTATAAACCACATACGCACACACAAGATTCCACTAGTGATTATGTGTTATACTAATCATGTAACGTACCTCATACTTACCGTTTTCTTACATGAAACCGCGTGTAGTCTCACATACATTGATCTTCTGTTCTGAAATCAATTGTCATTTGCAGTTTGATATATTCCTATAGCCCCAACGTTCCATCACGAGTGATTTCGACCGATGTCTTATATATATTTCCATTCAAAAGTGAAGATTCTCTCCTCCGTGTTAATTGTCCGGATATATATGACATTGTAAATTTCTCCTTTCATCCGTAACATGTTTAAAATTACCAGTCAATTCGTTCTTCATTTTGTACCGTTAAATTTGTTCAATATATGTTGTACAATTTTATGGAGTCAACACAAAACAATCTGCCTGAAATCATTGTTTTCAGTATCAGAGCTCACCTTTTTCCCCGGGGTGGAACTTTTCAGTTCGTCAGTAGACAGGTGTCAACGTCGTGTTGGTCCCCTGGCACACCTTTCATAGTGACTTACTGATGGATCCTAAACATCGCTATGGACGATTCATGCAGTTTTTGCCTTTCTTTTGGATTGTCTTCTATTTTGACAAATCCTCCATATGGTGCTGTTACTTGTTACCTTAGTTTGGATATTCTGCATCTACATAGAATTCATAAGGTGATGCATTACTTGGCACTTCTAGTCATAATTTAGTCGGATGCATTTCTTTTCGGATGTTATTCACATTCTGCATTTTAAATGCATCTCTGTTGTAAGACATCGTACCTTAATATCTAAACCCCTTCGCTATGTATGACACATAGTGTTCTTCACACAGCATTCAGAACCATACTGTACTGCAATTAAATAATAGTTCATTATACACAAGTTGATTGATACAATGTACATGAAGTATAAACAATGATCTTAGTATTTTTGACATTAAAAAATTGAACGGCTTTTTATTTTTTGTTTTTTATTTTTTTGATCAAAATTTATTTGAGCTTAATGGGATTCAAATAAAAGGTCTGATCTCTTTAAGAACTATTTCTACTAGTGATGTTTATAAAATTGTCTGAAGAGTTTGTTTTGTTTGTCTACTTTCCCAGTATTTTCTGTTGTTTAATTTTTACTGTAACGTGTCAACTACTTACCATTTAGAATTTGGGTGGTGAAATACACAATGCAACAATTTAAAACTTCGATTTCCTTACCACATTCAATCGATGTTAAGATTTTTCGGCAGCACATTTACTAGAAACTATCAAAATCTCATCCTCTTCAAAAGTCTTCTCTTTTTTCTTCAACGGATGTGGTCCTTTCCCGTTTTTGACCTGAATAGCGCCCGATCTTGCAGTTTTACAAATCTAAGAAGGACAACAATAAGCCTAGTGTTGGTTTTTTTATTTTTATCGATTTTAATGAAACGTTGGATAGGGTTAAACGCGAGGCATTCTCCATTCTATATGAACAAACCAATCTACATTCAACATAACTCGGGATAATAATACTCATTCGAGGTTCTAATATACCGCTTTATCACAACCTAGTTTGTAGGTCGTCTCAAAGCGGTTCACAGATTATTCTCAGTGGTTATACAGGGCCTTTGCAACAAGCCAATACCTTTCTCAACTACTTTGGGGGCATACAGACGGTGCTGCTATTACGACGCTCACAGATAACATTCAACAGTTCTAGCACTGCCCAACCACGTACTTATTTACAGCTGAGTAGACTGGAACAAGCGGAGTGAAGTATCTTGTTCAAAGATACAACACAGTGTCGTGACGTGACTCGAACCACCAACCCTTCGGTCACGAGCCCGGCGTCCTACCACTAGCCTACCATGCCTCCTAGTCCATGTGCTTGGACAGCCAATGAAAATCTGACCAGAGGTAAACGACATGAATTATGTGAAGATACTGGTGAAATTCAGAACATTACAAGTAGTTTTACTGCTGACAAGTCTGTAATTGTTGACAGTGGTAAGTGGTAATTGTGAATTATTACACAAATACTGTAGTTTGTGTAGGGAATATTGGTTTAAGTACTCGTTAGGAACATGCGTGTTTTGAGAAAAAGACGTTGAAACAGAAAATATATTTATTTTTCACGTTACAATTTTCAGCATTGGGGAAAATTGTTGCTATCAACACCTTCGATATCCAGCAACTCATTTAGGTAAAGATTTCAAATTCTCAACAACGGTACTGATACAGGTGATGAATAAGAGCTAATCAGACCGGAGAAAACTAGTAAATCTTTGCCAGGTAGTTTACTACAGAAAGCTGGACAAAGGCTTGAGACGATTGTAATCCCTACCCAACATTTGTTCCGAGTTAATACAGTGCCTCTGAGTAATTTAAATAGGTAATTGTTGACATATTTCACATTGAATGAAATCTACAGATATTGAACTTTAGAAAATGTAAAGTTACATTTTGAAATGTGATGGCGGATTGATATGGAGGACGTTCCCCTCCCACTTCACCGGTTTGGCTTGTAAACTTCCGGTTGTCAAAAGCAGACGCCTGTAGATCTCTTATATGCAACTAAACTCACCAAAAAGTACCCTTTGAAGCATTTGTCATCTATGCATCTGTGAATCTAGACAGTTGTCACTAGTGTTGAACTTCAAATATTAACGCTATTTGCTCAAAAGTTTAGTAATAACATATAGTAAATGATTTAGTTGTGTGAGCCCTTAGAATCATCACGAGATATCCGCAACGATTTACCACCAACGCTAGTATCAGCAAACGACTTTAGTAATACACTCCTAGAGTGATTCACCAAATACAGAAATAGCAAGGAGAATTCTCGCCGCAACATGAATCAGATTGCAAATCATCAGGAAGGGTAAGGTAGAAAATTGATTAGCTGCGGGAACCGTAGCTTCTATGTCCGTTTTTTTTTTATTGTTATCGGGTCCTTCAATTTCTGTTCTCTTTCACTGCATAATATAATAACATATATTTTGTAGAATGCATTTAGTGTTAAATATGAAACGTTTATTTAGATATAAGAAATTTGACAGGAACTACTTGCTGGTATTCATGTAGGAAATTGATATTTTGATAGTTGGCGAGCTGACTTATCAATGCATAGTGTATTAATATAACATTACAGTAGAAAGTGGCGTCATTCACTGATACATATGCTTTAACACTTTTATTAACAAAAAATGATCTTTTCTGTGATTTTACAGCCTTTTCCAAACTCGAAAAATCTAAATGATTTCTGTTGCAATTTGTTCCTATTACATCCATAGATTCCTCGGGGAAGAAGGCCGCTGAACGTCTACATGCCTTCACGTCTCCTTCCATATACTTGCACAACATACTGGGACGATTTCTTTCTTATCCAGCAGATTTTGGGCCTTTAACTGTTTTTCTAAAGGGGACAATCGTTCTATATATATACGGGCATTTTCTGTTCGTACAGCGTTAGATGCTAATAGATATTCCGTGCACAAGTTACACACCTAATGTGTCGGGGAAATCGGACCTGTAGGCTTCATAGCCAGTGAATTATTGATGATACATGTTGGTATCATTGACTGTAGAGGCATAGGCAGCATGCGTACATTGTACAGGAACAAGAGAACACTTGAATTGTAAATAAACGTTGGCTACACAATAAAATGTCAAATATAATATACAAAGAGGTCATACAAAATAATACATACAGCAGGGGAGTTGATATTTATAACTTGGCCGCGTGTGCATTTAGTGTATCAGTATTATATTGATCACAATATGACTGGTAAAATGTTTTCCAATTGTTGATATAATCAACTATTTGCAAGTGGAAGTCCCTTATCATAACAAGTTATATATACATTCAAGTTTATACGAAACACGATTGTGTATGTTAAAAATGCATATATATATACATGTATGTTTGAGTTTTCATTGTTAAATGATGGCTGTGTGCAAACAAGCGTTCATCTACCATTCATTTAACAGAGACAACTCGCTGTACCTCCAAACTCGTTATACCGCCAAAATGTCTTTGAACGGAAGGTGACGGTATATCGGGGTTATACTGTCCTTGTATTAAGAGACCTCCATTGGGAAATTTAGAAAGCGATCTTTTAACATAAGTGGTCTCTAATTGATAAAATTAATACAATATTTCAGTTTTTTACTATGAATTCACTAATATGGGAGGGATGGGGGCATTAAAAGTCGGGTGTAAGAGGACGGTTGCTTAATGTTATCAAATCTATATACGAGAGTGTAAAGTCATGTGTAAAGCTTCATGGTAAATTGTCTCCTATGTAAGACTTACAGGTCGGATCATTACAAGGATTATTATTGTTAAGTACTGGCTGCAAATATTAAAGACTGGTAACTGTATTTTGAGGGCCTATTACGATGCACTTTTAGAGCTTTATAACAGGAAACCAAATTGTAAAGCAAATTGGATTTATCGCCCGAGACGTGATTTGCATACGTCTAGGGTTTTGAGATGTCTGGTTGGCACAATGTGTACCAAATGAGAAATATTTTTTATTATTATTTATACAACGTATGAAGGATTCTTTTATTCAGGAAAGGAGAAACATATTCGAGATATCTCCAAAATGTTTGTTTACCGTTTTGATATACAATGGTATTTTACAAAACCGCTTTTCAGAAAAATATGAATGCATTTTTGCGAAATATATTTTGCAAGCACATAACCATAATATAGAGACACGTAGACACAATGCAGTGCCTTGAAACCAGAGATTGTGTACTTTATGTGATCTTGGAGATTTCCAGGATTAGTTTCATTTCATTTCTATTTGTCATGTAATTTTAGAATTAATATTATCTAATATCAAGCCATATTATCGTATTCGTCATTCTTTGTTTAAAATGATAGAGCTACAGTCTAGCAAAAGTTAAAACTTGATTCAAGCAGCGGTTAAAAGAAGTCGTATATTATGAATATACAATATGTATTAAAGTCTTGCTATAAGCGTCTTGTTACTGTACAATGTGATTAAGATCTATGTCTTTTACTTAACAAAGAGTTATATTCTCATTTCATTATGTAATATACAGTAATCGTTCTACCTTCATGTTGAGGTTGTATGATTGACTTTGAAGTTTTGTTATTTCCTAGAAATGTGGCTAGCTAAAGGCGTATTTGTATAATTTCATAAACAATTAAATTTTGCTTCATAAGAGTCCGCTATTTTCCCAACTTATAACTATTTCATGAATTTGTAATTATTATGTATGGAAATGAATCTATTGCATATGTTCTCCGCTATTGTACATATGTATATTTCTATATGCCTATATGAAAAGTGGTCTCTTAACACAAAGGTGGTCGCATGAACAGGTTCGACTGTAAATGTATATAGAATGCTATCAGGCTGACTTCATTTAAATACCACTTACAATAATAATCGTTTCAAATTAATCCTTTGCCAGAATAAATGTTTGAGGAAGTCACTTCACCATTTAATTAACATAAAGATATATAATACAATTGCTGACATTAAAAGAGCTCAATGCGATATTATATGAATCTGAAAAAGTGATAATAACCTTAGACAATAATATAAACATTTCAATTGAAGGAGTATTTTTACATAAACATTTCAATCGAAATCAACGTCTTTTGTGATCGTTTGCTGATTGTCATACCCAGAACAGAGTAAAGACGTGTAACAAGGTGATTGGTGGGATCCGTACTCTTCATTTTAAATGTATTGAATTGACGATTTTCATAATGACAGTATGCCTTTTCTCAATGTTTACATGTTATTGTAGATGGGAGATAACAGAGCTTATTTTACTGATAAGCTTTTGGACTTTCTGTATAACACCAGTTTTCGTCGTTTTCAATTTGGTATCATCATACCCATCCTCGATACTCCAAGGGTTACGCTCGTTAACGGTCTCTGCACCCTTGGAACATATCATAACAAAGTCGAAGGCTCAGTGTGCGCCACCTTGTAGATGAAACAAGAATATCAGTTCAATCCTTTGATATACATCCAAAGAACCACGCAGTTGCGCGAACGTAAAATTGACTGATATATAGTTTGTCCGTAAGTTATGGCTTTATACTTATATAAATGCACAGTCAAACCTGCTCATTTTAAACTAAACCTTTATTTATCTGACACTCTGTGTTAAGTAACCCTTTATCGGATTTTCCAATCGTGGTCTCTTAATTTAGAGTTAAATGTGGTTTAAACGAAATTAAAAGAGAAATAGTCTTTTATAATTTGAGCTACGAAGGTTAAGTTGTATCCCCTCTAGTGATCGAGACAAACCGAAGTCATTAGAAATGGACTAACTGCCCTATGCTTGATGTTCGGCTTTAAATGGAAGGCGGTATAAGGAATATAGTGAGCCTGTTGTAAGTATAATTTGACTCGGTAGAGTTTCTTGCCAACGTGTCAAAATTTTGGAATTTCACGTAATGAGATGGCACTTTCAGATGGCCTCTAGGTGGTGACACAGGTGGTAACACTGTCTTTATTTGACTTTAGCTATTGTGAGGACCTATCTTTCCACCTCCCCAAAGCCCCATCCCAAGCCCCATCATAAAAAGATAAATAAATCGTTATGTAATATTCAATTTTTGGTAAAGTGCCGAAACAGATATTATATTCAGTCATCTGTTAATAGATTTAAACGATATCTCTATCTAAAACTAATTACACAAAATTTCGTAACGGCAATTCTCTTGGTCAGTGACCAAGTTCATTTCTGATCATAATGATGATAAGATGTAACTTTAACTGAACCACTTAAGCATGAACACTCGGTGGAATACATCAAACAATGTTTTCGAAATTAAAAGAGAACAGAAAAATCATCATCAATCTGTACGGGCACGCGATCCGAGGCGATTAAGGATCAGATTGGTCCTTACGACATTTAGTCACGGAACTAGGGAGCGACAGTGAATTAGACAGTGTGTAACGATACACGGACACATTGTGAGTGTGTTTTGGATGAAAACATTCATTTGATCGTTAGACAAATTGGTATCTGACATAAATGTGATGTTTCGTAATCATTTTTGCTGCATTGATTAAAATAATTGATTAATTGAAATGATTTAAAAGCTAACTACCAACGATCATTAAGATATGGAGATATATGACGTCAAGATGAAACGAAGGTCCACCACGCAAGACAGGGGTTACTTGTTGCATGGTTTAAAATATATTATTATTCATGTAACGTTAACATGCCATTATAGAAAAAATCATTATTATTTAAATATCAATATTCGTATTAGGTAATATGAATTAAGAGGGCCACCCATTAGAAGTTGCCTTTGCAGCTTCGGGGAGGGATAGACCTGCTACATTTGTGTATATATTCCGCTAGAAATGCAAACAACTGGTTCACCAGTTATCAGAATAATGTAGCCGGGCAAATGCTGTGCAGGGTGCCTTCAGTATTTCAGTCAGATAGCACTATAAAGTCGGCATCAGATCCGCGCTATCACAAGAATGTAAATACACCAACATACCCTGCCTCCTGCACACACACTCGCAAGCACGCATACACAACACAGATGGAGGCACGTCATTAAATTACCTTAGCTGTTGATAGGACGTTAAACAAAATAAAACAAACTTAACCACTAGAAATGTGCCTATGAGGAAACGTAAAATTCCTCATTTTCAAAAACTTAAATCAAAATCCATTTATGTAACACTAGTGCAAAAAAGGCACAGACATATATTTGCACATATATATTACGTATGTATAGAAAACACAGCAGTTCCTTAGACAATATGGTTGTTCAGTTATTATTTTCAACCATTCTTGTTAAAGCATTGTTAGCATGTTGCGTACCACAGAAGACACATGGCAAATATGAAATGTAAGAACTGGTCAACGTTAAACGTTGTCGTAGGAATGAGACAACATTGAAGTAATATACTTAAGGTTTATTTTTAAGCTGTGTATTTTAATTCAGTAATATGAATCATATTTTTAAACGTCGACCTTCAAACTGCGTGGTCCCCACTGCAGAATCGGGGATTTTCTTCTGTGTCGTCTGCTCAGAGGGTATTGTAGAAACTAAAATTGATATGCTATAAAAGTGGTAACGCTTGGGATCTAAATCTTTTCTGTTTTCGCGTCTCTACGTTTTCATTTTATAGGTATCTCCCTAAGCACAAGTCTTCATAAGACATTGGCTGTTGTAAAGACGATGAACCCAAACAAAAACAAACAACCAAACCAAACACAAATGTACGTGATGAAGCTGCCCATGTAAAAAAATGGTGCCTGCGGCATGACGGTGACTGTCACCACTTTTAACGCCGAGGTACCCTGGTGAATAGGGCCAGGAATTTTACACGTTATTTGTGGCAGAGGCTTTTAAGTTATAGACATCAACTGGAGACTTTTGATATAATTATCTGACGAAATTGACAAAAACAAAGCTCGATGACTGCCAAATGTGTCGATGGTAGAGTAATCAGAGAAACTCCCACGACGGTGTCTGATAGATTGCTATGCATGCAAATGTATGCATACATTGAGTGGTTCCTAGGGCGCCGGGCAGGTTTCAGCTGCTGTGTTCGATAGCATGGGATCATAGTATAGGACGAGGGTATCACTCAAGCGGACGTAGGACAAATGTCAAGCTAGAAGGTAAGGACATAATTTTATATACTGTATATTTGTGGAAATATAGGTACAGCTAACAAGGTTTTGGTTCACGCATATAAATCCACAAAAGTTGCCGTCGACACAAAATCATTCTGTGTTTATTTCATCTTATAAAGAATGCATTACAAAAAAACTTCCAAATATGAATTTTAATATTTTTCATCCAGGCATAATCTGAAGGATTTAACTTTTCCTTTATTATATATTTTACATGCATCACGTATACGGGACACACACATGTACAATTATTTGCATACTCGCTCGACTGTCGCCAATACTAGCTGTGCCAAAAAATCAAATGTCTTTTCGTTGTATTGTATTGTGTATGAAACATTCAATATTTTAACACTTCTCCATGGTATTGCGTCTCCAATAACCAACTCAAAAAAATGGAAACTGTATATTGATTTTTCCTTCTCAATGTGACCAATCAGAATATGTTGTGATAACACCAACGACGAATTATGACGACAGTATCTTCTTATCATGAGGTCAGCTTCACACATAAACCTATATGAATTTCTTTCAGGACATCCATGTTTGTTTATTTGCACCAGTGTTAAACATCCCGGGGTGATTTTTATGGGTAAGCAGTCCAAAAATCAATTATGATACTATACGCGAACAATTTTTAGCGTAGTCAAATGTTAGCGGTCGCTCGAATGTGATGAATTTGCGTACCAAAAAAGCATACAACAGAAAACAATATATAGAAGCGCGATTATAATTTAGCACAATACTAAAACGGCAAAAAGCGCTTAATTAAGATAACTGCTAACATACATGTACATGTATGTACGTTTTTAGCACCTGAAGCAAAATAATTTAGAACTCTAAATATAAAACTAATACTAAAGAAATTACGTATTTTGAGAAATAACCCCTTCACAAACGACGTGAATTATGTCAATTACCCCATTTTTAGTCATCTGAAATAACCTGATATCGTGTCTACACCAACTGGAAATTCGAAATTTGCAAGCGTGTATATTTCATAAGGGAGATGACAATCTCTCCTTGATGAAGGGCTAAGCCCAAAGGCTTGGAACTAGAGAAACTATTGTTATTGTTCTTAATACACCATTCAGTTTTCTTAAATAAAGTGTACTTTTAAACTTATTTTATTATTCGGATCGCTAATGAATGTAATTGCAAGGTTAGAAATAACGCTCGCACTCGCAGAGAAAACTCAGGCGTATAATCAGTTTGTCTGGCAAATGGTCAGTGTTGGCGCCACCATTTTGGACAGTTACAGTTGTTTAGTTGGGTTTTTTTTGCATTTCAGTCACGTATATATGTACGTAGACTTTGCTGTATAATACTAACATACGTAATTGACCGTTAGTGCCCTTTTAGCGATATTCATGTTGCTTAACGGAAGCGTTTATTTAAATAAATAAATATACAACATTTGATATAGCGCCCTATCTAGCTAACATAAGCCACTCTAAAGCGCTTACAGTACATAGATATACAATTTAATACAATGAATACAAGTAGCATATGCATTAATCAATACAATATTGAGGATTCCGCAGGAACTGCCTTATCAGGCGCTAACTACTAGTCCTATATCACCTTGCTAATATCTCCCTATGTGTGTATGCGTGCGTGTGTGCTGGTTATGTATTGTGTTCTGTTTGTAGTGGGACCGTACTTCCAACGGTATCATTTATAGTGCCACCTCACTTGAATGCCACATCACAGATACCGCAACATCCACTCCAGACCATTTTATACTCCACCCGGGTTGTTTGAGTAGTGTGGGCAGGCGAAAAACACTTTCTGTGAATATTCCATGCGTACGACGACTTTGAACAACGGCCGCCTGCTTGGTTGGCCGGAGTATTAACCACTCGACCAATCCGCCCATGTTTAAGTACAATTCTAAAATACAACTAAATTCTAATCACATTCAATCTACATATGCTATCAATATTGAAGAATTGGATGAATGACCGGCAATAGTTAACTTATAACATACCAGAAGGTGCGACATGCAACGACCGTCTTTTGTGCTTGGAACATCCTAACTCTAGATGGACGTTCTACCTACAGACAAGAGCTGTATCTGGTCACAGGCAATAGACTTAATCCTGATCCTCCACACTTACTTAAGTATTCAATTCTCTCTCCTCGTCGTCGTCTCTAAGACGCTGTCATTTACATCATTGGTTCTCGTATCCCCTTATTGATAACACTTATTACATGTAATTAGATGTCCTTAAATTACCTTTGCTGTTGATATGACATTAAACCGCAAACAACAACACCGTGTACTTAGGGTTGTACATATGCAACCAAATCACATAAACTAGCTTTTAAAACGACTGGAAAATCCAACGGGCCAGTACGGAATTCTAAATGGACGCTCAACCCAAAAACGTAAGAGATTACCGAAGAAGGAATAGAAACGTAATGCAATTTTAAAACCGATGAAACCATGAAAGAAAATCAACAAAAGAGGATTCACTTGAAAAGTCTTGAAAGGTATAAAAATAAGACCAGGTGGTCCGAGAGTGTTAGCGTCTGCTACTTCATCGCCAACAACTGCCATGCAAATCTAGGTCAAATCCAAGCAATATCACTTCGTCAAAGAAGGATAGGGGAATGACAACGACCAATGACAAAAATAATTCTAGTATTTTCGAATGAGATACCACCGGCGACTATTAAACTTTCCCAGAGTCTTCATCAGCAAGCATATCTCGAAATCTTTCTGCTGTCAGTTTGTCCGTCAACAGTCGAAATTTTGAGATATCATCTGCTTGCTGTCGAGCGATCGAATCAGTTCAGATCCACTGCAATATATCTAGACATCTTAAGACGATAAACCAAAATCAATGTTTTACATTTATTGGTCTGGTCTAAACTAAAAGTGATACTGGTACATCTATATATCCGTCAGGAAAATAGGTATATACATCGCTTTCAACACCCTATGTTAGATCATACTAATGATATCTAAAAGTCTACGAGGTTTGCCGTAACTTTGTAATCTCAAAGTAATCTCAAAATAATCTCTTATGAGTAGTGTCAGGGTTTATAATACATGTGTACACCTGTCTTCATATGACCATGGCTGTTGTGAAGGCCCCAAACATGTGTAAATTAAAAAAAAAAAATATCAAATATAAACCTCATGTTTTGCTTCAGCAGTAGTTTAAAACAGCTTTTGATTTCCAACTTTTTCTGTCCTAGCATCACCAACATGAAGCCCTATAACACCTGTCTGGTACATTGTACATCTTTTTATAGCATACTGTATCTATTACCAAATTTAAAGGTGCAATCGCGCACAAGGTTGTGTCTTGCGTTCATCATTAAATTGACAGCCATGATATAATGAAAGGTTCTATTAAATTTGAGAATCAGACAAAATGTTGTTGTTCTAATCTTGATTGAACGAAATTGACACTGCGCTAAATCCTTTTGATTTGCTCCAACATCTACAAATCACAAGAGAATATCAAAGTTTCAACAAAACCATAAGTCGAACATGAAATCGATAAAGCTCGAGAAAATAATAACAAAGGTAAGATTGACATGGAGACTCTTGAAACGCACAAGGATAATACGACCAAGTGTTCCGGAAGGGTAAGCGTCTTCTGCATCATCGACGACACCCGGTATGTAAATCTAGGTCAAATCCAAGTATTGTCCCGTCCTCACATCGAGAATTTGGGTAGTGACATATTCAAATCATAATAAAAGTAAATTAAGTAGGTTCACGTTAACACATACTATTTAGGAAATGATATGTAGTAAAATAAACAAATGCTCACCTTCTTGTAAATTAATATTTGATTGTGGCATGATTTTTGATAAATTATCAACTTAATACATACATTATCTAAAAGATACTTATCAGATTTCCCTCTGAACACATAAGGCTGAAACTGGAGGGGGAGCTGAGGTGTGTCGACAAGTCACGCTACTGTAACCATTTTGCGCCTAAAAAGTCAGATGCAATCTGCCGATAGACATCTATTGTGATTTTCGTACTAACCAAATAACGCGAATACCCCTTTAGGGAATTGACGTTGTCCCCTGTCCCCGGTCCCCCATCTATATTGCGTGTTCGGCCATCGTAACATCGACACACTTCCAATTACTAAATAGGTCGACCGCTATCATTGGGATAAACGCCGACCTCGCTTTATAAAACGTCTATATACGTTCAGAATCTGACAAAATATAAACGGACAGGGTATGATTTTAATCTGGTCTGTGTGGGATACGCCAGCTAAGGCGGATATACAAAGAAACACCCGGATGTACCATCACTACTATGCATTGTTACAATGGCGGGGAATGAAAACTCACGTCGGAGCGAAAGACAAACATTTATTCATTTGTTTCCAAAATTTTCTAATCGTATTTACTCAAAATCGATCCCACTCCAATGCTCGACAGAATCGTATTTTCTAAAATGTCAAATATTGCAAGAAATGATAAACGAACAATAACAAACAAATTTTAAACGAAAACAAATAATACATTTTTTAGATTCCATATTATAAATGTTTGAAACAAAACTCGTGGTTCAGTTCGTCCGTTAGACCAGTGGATAACAATAATAACATAATGAACTTTTCAAACCTTTGAATTTGAAAAGTGTAAATTTGTCTACAGGAGTGAATGAGTTAACGAGAGTCTTGATGGGTATTTCACCTGCTATTGTATCAGACTTTGTTAATTATTTTAAAACCACACAAAAAAATGCATTGACGTATTAATTTTTACAGGTATAACCGTATGTGAGTGCCTTATATTCTCTCAAGAAACAATGCGGTAGTCTATGCTTTCCGGTTTTTATCGTATCTGCACATACTTTGCTCATCAATAATTTCCTATTAACTCTAATTCAGATTTCCATTTTTGTGATCCCTAAATAGCATCGTCAACGAGACTCTGCCGGTGGAATGTTTTGTCTCCAATCTTTGCTCCAAACCTGATGGTCATAATCATCTCTTTGAATAGTGACACGGTACTTAGTAATTTTAACACTTTACTTATCAATAGTTTGAAATTATTCATCAAATTCAGGGGTTTATGCACTTTCCGTCTGTTTCAACAGTGATTTAGACTAACTTGGTGTCCCCTAGTGTTACCGATGAATTCTAGAGGAACGAAACAGCTACATGCATGCTGCAATGTATATTTCAGTCCTGGCATACTGCATCTATCACAAAAAGGGACAAACACATGTGTGCGTATTACGTTCATCTTAGAAGCCAAACCAACTTGTCAATGTTAATTTGATTAGTAGTTAAATCGTTCCTAGGTGATTCTTCAGAAAATCGAAGGTTATAGGAAATGAAGATCGTGCTAATTGTGCAGGTGGTCGGGTGTTACATTGAATTAAACTGTTCTAGGAAACGAGATTAACTGACGCGTGGCTTCTGGTTTAATCTTGTCAGCATCGTTAGAACACACTGATTACGTAATTAGTGCAGCCAGACCAAGTCGACAGGGATAAGGAGACATTTAGAGCATTTTAGTGTCGCAAATGTTACAGTTTAAATCTGCATTTAGCCGATTTAGCCAAAGGATAATTTGACGAGTAAAACGAAATGCTACTTACATAAGATTAACATAATCAATAATTGAATGTTTCACTTTTTTTTTTTTTTTTCTCTTGTAAATATTCCTTTTTTTTTAAGAAAGTTAAATAAATTCAAAATTGGAATAGTAATTACTTAGACATGACAGGTACGGGTGCAACACAGCTTTTAGTATATTGATTTAAAGCTATGGAGAGCTTGACATCATATTTGCCTTCAATTATGGTATAATCTTTGCTGGAATAATGACAAGTTTCGATAAGGCATCCGTCGTGTTTGTTTCACCGGCGTTGACACAGCACCGACAAATGTTTAAAAACGACAAGTTTTATATTACTCTCATGTGTTCGTTATGGAAATAAAATAGCAGTTAACCTTGTAATTTGTAGAGACGACAACGGAAAAGCATGCAGAGTGTTGCTCCCTCTAGAAATATCAGTCATCGTATTGAAAAGCAACATACTTTTTATTGGAGGAACTTTCCCAGACATACGCTCTAATGGTGTGAGCATTTCTTCTTATGAAGTCATTTTGAATAGTGTTAGGTGCAACAGATAGTTTTCTTGCACTCACTGGGCAAAATAAATGTCTTTAAAAAATGTGAAAATCCACATTCAAAACAAACGCATCCATGTAGTTACTGCAAATAAGCAGTTTATAGATCTATGAAGCCAATACCTACAATACTTTCTCTACCTACATATTGAATATCCCCTAAGGATTGATACGGGTTTTTTTATAAGATCATTACTTTGTTATTGTACTTTGCTAGTGAAATGTATATATACACAATCGATTATATGTGTCTTTCTGCCTTAAAGCCTTTCTTCAACAAAGTAAATTTTTGTATAATGTTTGAAAAAATACATTACCGCCGATCATTGCTGTTATACATATGTGTAGCTACTTTCCCGTACCCTTTGTCGTCTTGACATCATTTGACTTTTATTTTCATTAATTTATGTTAATATTTATATTTCATACTTTAAAAAGAAAATTATCCCTTTCCATAGAGTATCGATCCAACGATTTTCAGACGATTTTACAAAAAAATGCTTTTATCTCTACCATGCAAAAGTATACCCGTGGGCACAGTGTGACAATCAACTACAAAGCGTTCATCGGGACATATCTGTGGTTCATAATCTACACATATTTGTTTTATCATGTCTATGTAGATGTGTATCTTCAATCAATTAGACTGTATATCAGGGTCCTTTTGTTAATTACAGAGATTAACCGGGACACACAGCTGTTAACAGTTTTAAGATCCGATACATTTTCAGGAGAACACCGTACCATCAACATGGGTTTAATTCGTCTCATCACAATTGTCTTCATTCTGAACCTCTCGGACGCTACTGATCGACACCCTAGAGGGTACGAAACAGAATTTTGTATCATCGGAGCAGGTCCTGCTGGATTACAACTTGGGTACTTTTTCCAAAAATCGGGAATGGACTATGTCATATATGAACGCTCCAACATATCAGGTAGGTTTAATTTTACTTTATTTAATGGCGACTTTCTCAGACGTGATGAAACGATCA
This sequence comes from Mizuhopecten yessoensis, assembly GCF_002113885.1. Lineage (NCBI taxonomy): Eukaryota > Metazoa > Mollusca > Bivalvia > Pectinida > Pectinidae > Mizuhopecten > Mizuhopecten yessoensis. The sequence continues at coordinate 265,313 of NW_018403506.1, read as the reverse complement.
ATCATTGCCGTTATCAACAGCAATATACCAACATTAGCATACAGTTAATTGTCTTAGTATTGTGACGTCATGACACGTGTTGCATGATATAGGCCAAGCTCAAAATAGCGAGGCTTTATATAACGAACAACAAGAGAATGGCGAGGTGTCAACACAACCATAAGTCAAACTAATGAATATAAAACCTATGCAAAACATGAATAAAGTAAATACTTTCATGGAGATCATTGAAAAAATACAAGGAGAATAAGACCAGATGTTCAAGGAGGTTAGCGCCTTCTGTTTCATCGACGATACTCGCCATGTAAATGTAGGTCAAAGTAATGTCACGTACTCCCTCGTTGTCAAGCGCGACTTCATTAAAAAAAGGCTTCAAGTATTACACTATTTAATGGTGCGTTTTTTGCGTCATGGGACTTTTAACAAAATGTTATAAATAGGAACAGATATATTTCACTCATATGGCAGATTATATCAATATTTTAACTCGTTCTTCGCACTCATGAAAAATATCGATATCTTGCCATACTTTCTTGAAAAAAATGGTATTGAAGGGGAAACCATTAAATATCCTGTATATATTAGATATAGACTATCTGAAAAAAATGATATCGTAATATACACGGATGGTAATATTATGTTGTATTTGAAAACTGATATCAATTGTAACACACACGTCAATGATAAGTTGTTAAGAAATTTTAGAACATGTATTTTGCACTTCAGGGAGTTTCTTTCTGAAATATCCACGTCACGGTAGGCTTATCAGCATCAACAAACGCAATACCGGAAGCAGTAACAAAGAGTTCAACCTCCGTCACGACTGGAACTCTTTACTCAGTGACGAAGAGAGTCTTCTATTCCGCCATTACTCATCCGACTTATTTCCTCACAAGGAAACAATGATTAAGTAAGTAATATCATCATTGCTTAATTGTCCCTAAATATTTTATACGGTAATACATTATAAATCGACGGATATATGTTCATTTCCCGGGGATGTAGTTCATTTTACCGGTGCCATAGTTTAAGGACTATTTCATTGTACATTAAATGCTTTTAAAAGATTGTTGCAACAATCGAAACAATCAAGCCAATCAGGTGAGTGCTACTATTTGACCTTCACCACAATTTCTTTGTTTTTGATCGATTGAGACGTCATTGAAGACAAAAGAGGAATTGGCTTCAGATGGACTTGAGATTTTGAATTTGTTTTTATCAATGAATGTACGTTTGGTTTGGAAATTATTTTTATGTGGCTGAGCGATTCGTAAAACAGTTAGGTATGTGATTTTAGGACTAGAACATCAATTCTAGCTGGTTTTGGGTTCCTTTCGACCAGGTGTATTTCCCTAGGCGAATTAGGTACGTTTACAAACAAAAAGTCTACAGGTTTGATTTGCATTGGTAAAATGAAACAGTTACAGACTGTTTTTCTTGGCATTGGCCTCTGGGAATAGTTGAATGTCGGAGACAGTAAAATACTATTTCCCACGTGCCTATTCTATAAATGTAAATTGGTTCATTTCTCGATACCCTTTTTTTATGATATTTGTTCAAAATATAGTTATTTCTTAGCACGTGCTAGTACATTGTATACACGTATCTCGTTAGTCTAGAAAACGATAGTAGGGGTTGGAAATGTACACTCCCTTGACACTTGCTTGATATAAAGATAACAAAATCTTTTAAACATTGACATGCGTTCATAGCCAATAACCAACTGGAAACGACAAATTCCAGGAAAGACTTCATGGTTTTCATATTGAATACGAATGCCGAATCATGTGAACTGATAATATTAGCATATCTATATCAAATATGACATTTTATCATCATAAAATAACAAACTGAGCCATCAAATTTGAGCTTTCAGTTGAAAACTTGTAAATGTGTTTATCTAAGTACGGTTATATAGTGACAATGCAGTGAAGTGATTAATATAATAATATGGATATATTCTTATTTCCTTCCTGAAATGGTTACGTGAATGCTTTCTAAGTGACTGTTGAATGATTGAAAAAAAAGTAACATGTTGGAATTGTAATTTGGTCACAACTGTTTATGTTGTAGTCATCATGATCCACTGTAATGCTCCATATTAAGCACTCACTTGACCCTTAAAACGTTTGGGAACCAGTTTCAACAGCACCCCCTAGATCGCCACTTGGATACAGTTTTGTCCCCATTCGGAACTTAAAATGAAAATAAATTTATCCCATCAAGAAAATAACCCTGCCTTACACGTACGCCATGAGGGGAATGGATTATTTTTGTATTGTTTATTTATGATTGAACATTGATCTTTTTGGGACGGTAACTTCTTAACGCATGTTCATTGCTGTCGTGATGATTGACACCGACAGGGGTCATAAACACTTCCTATTAGCAAGTCCTTTCGCGATGCAGTTGCTGCTTGAAAGGATTATATGGATAAGTTTCTCCCACATCGTTTTACATCAAAGAATGCTTCTCCACGAGTTTGTTTCAATGTTATGGCTCGTAATCCATTTTATTTTGTCAATTATTTTCAAATACATGTAACATTAATTGTGATTCATGATGAGGATTAGCTAGGAAGTAAAAATGTATAGGCTTATTGATACAGCTTACCCTTTGTCCCTATTATAAAGAACGGTGGAAGTGCTATAATGGTGTGTCACTAAATTCGTATACCGGGATTTGTTCTAAGGACAAAATTACGAAAGTTTCACTTCGCACAACAAAAGTGCTACGCAGGATTGTAACTAAGTATGTGAGAAGTAAATGAAAGGAATCGGAAATAAAACTGCTTTGAATTTGTTACAAGACGGAGTAAAATGTCAACTGTACAATACGCAGTGGAATATCTATACAATTGGCGGCAATGTCTCGCCCAGCTAGGATGTTTGCAATTAATGTCCACACATGGCTTAATCATTACATACCAAAATGTTAATATTTATAAGAAAAATGAAACTGATAATTATACAGAACAGTTTAAAGTAAAATACATATAACAAAGAACGCAACAATTACTGTGTCTTTACAAGACGCAGGCATTTTTCCACACAAGCCACTTTGATGTGTCTACACAAGACGCCATGATGTCCCCACACAAGACACAGTGATGTGTCCACATAGAGAAAAGCGATGTAATCCACAGAAACGTCTTCACATACACACTTACATTATACATTTAGAGAGCGAACATTTCCAATATGTGGTCATTTTGTTAACTGGCCAAGTGAAAGTAAAAATGCCAAACGTAGACCTACGTAATTTTCACAAACACCTTATATATTGCAACATTCAACACCTGCAACTTTGAAATATTTTTCTATATTTCATATTGCCTCCTACAGAATAGAAAATATCAAATGATTTCTTTTTAAATGTAGATACCTCAACGACTTTTCGAAACATTTCCGCCTCAATATCAAATACAACACAGAGATCAGTAACATCCGAATGGCTTCAATGACGGATGACAACAGACACGAGGTGTTCCTAATGGACGACCAACACAATAACACAAAAACATGCAGGTATGTGTAGAATTCATTGTTCTATTTATTTCTGCAGCTTCGTCAGACTTTATAATACAAAGATGCTACAGACGTTGATGTTTGTTGATTCTTTGTCAGATAAGTATTGTTTACAACTGACTTAATTAAGTTGGTATCCCATGCCTTTTGATGGATGTAAATAATAAAAGGCATGTGATTTAACGATTAGACGGGAAAAAAATGTTTATAGCAGGGCTTTCGATAGATCATTCAAAATATGTTTTTGGTTTAAACAGAGATTTGAAATTTGCGTTTTACGTTTCAGAGAAATGCTGTTTGACCTATAAAATAAACAAGGGTCAATTGTTACCCCTGTCAAATGAAACATATATCATATTTCTAATGTAATAGATAAACAGTCACATGTATTTAGAATAGTTTATTGTATATTTATATAATACTGTCCATTTATTACCTTCGTGACATGATTTATTCCGAAGAAACAAAGAGTCTTGTGTACTTACAAGGGCGATAAATATGTACTTGTGTCTAAATAAGATAATAACACAATATAGTAAAAGTGATCAGGTTGACGCGCCATTGTTGTCGTCAGCTTCAGTCATTCGGAACTTAATTTTGGAGGTTCTTACCGATTTTTCGCGAGAGGCAACGAATAATGGAAATATTACCTGAGTAACTCGAGCGCGTGTTTAAAAATATGAAGTCCTGTGTTCGAACCCCAGTCAACCACCGCTGAAAGTTTTATAGTAAAAACACTGATATTGATTATGTTTCATCTCTTTTATTTTTTCGTAAAAGTCCCGTACATAACTTTCAGAATATTTTTTATCAAACTATTGCCATACCGGTAATACCAATGCGTTGCTACAGTTTTTGACAGTATTATGGGAATAATATGCATTAAATATTTTAATAACGTAGTAGAAAAAAGGACAGATTATCTCTCAATGATCTTAGATTTATGTAGATAGCTGTTTTGCAGCTATTAAATCCAGTGTCGTTTCTTGTTAAGATCTTATCGAATGGCATCAACATGTGTCAGTCTTTCTATAATATAACTGACAATTATAAAACGCTCGATGGAAAGTCATTACACGTCTTTAACTCTGCATTTAAAATTAAATTGTAGTTAGTTTGTCCTGTTCTGGTTATTTTACTCTGCCTGTCGACTCTAGAGTCGATCAAAACAGCATCCCCTGCGAAGTCCCTTGTGGGACAGTAGTTTCGAAAAGCGGCACTCAAGGATGATCCAATACAAATCGTCTGCTTCTAAGCTTTTAGACAAACATAAGGGATGCTGCTGGTTGTTTGGTTGCATTACATTAAGAGAGGCGAAAGTACTGATGTCGATATATTCAGTGTAGTTAAACAGTTAAAAGTCTTTATATATTTGTTTTAATTGTCTTTCTTTTCTCTTCTTCATTTTAATTTTGTTGAAGGGTGATCATCGTGGCTACCGGATTATGGAAGCCATTTGTTCCTGACTTGCCCGGATTGGAGTTAACGGAGAGCTACGACGATCTCTCCTTAGACCCGGAGGACTATGAGGCTAAATCTGTCATGATCTTAGGTAAAAAAGTAACTTAAACATGCTATTGTTGAAATACATCTAATATATGGCAAAAACTGAACACATTTTGAAGAGAAGCTACCGTATACCTGAACATTTCTCCCAATGAAGTTTTCGTCTTTCACCCATATTAGTCCAGTGTTGCTTTTCGCCTTTTACACGGTATGTTGTGCACTATATTCGGCGCCATGATAAATTCGCCTTCACTATGGGGGATGATAAGTGCAAACTTTTAACCAGTAGCGAAAATTTCCCGGCATACAGTATTATTTTCGCAATGAAAGCATCAATAGTTTTATGAAAAGAGGAAAATAAATTTTTCTTTTATTACGTTGCAGAACTTCATAGAGACTATTTTATATTCTAATAATGTTTAACTGTAGCCTTAGTGTAAACTGATAAAACATTTAATGCTGTCTGGATAACTTTGAATATTTCCACCATTTGTATGCAATAATCCATTAGAATGCAATTCCTTTGTTTTCCCCATACGTTTATGAAAAATCTAATACTTCAGAAACGAGAATTTCACAAGTAGGTTTCCCACGGTTTCTAAATGTACATATTGAATATTTTGGGCTGATCGAAAGAACAAGATGGCCGAAAGGTGGTCGAATTAACTTTTGTGAGTTTAAGTCTGTTAGTGTTATTTCTAGTACTGGAAGGATATTTATTGATGTTTATCCGTCTTCCTTTAGGTCGAGGAAATTCAGCTTTTGAGACGGCCGACGCTATCTATTCGAAGACGAACTTTATCCACATGGTGGGTCGGAGAAGAATTCGATTAGCATGGGAAACCCACTACGTCGGCGATATCAGGTGAGAAATAGATGCTCCTCAACGATTGATGGTTGATACTGATTAATCGAACTCGAGCTATTTAATTTACAAATTGTGTAAAAAGGCGAGGTTTACTTTGTCTTTTACGATTTTTTTTTACTTATGTGAGATGAATATCCAATGAGACGTGAGCGAAAACATCTAGTGGTCGTGAAAGAAACTCTGTTTGTACAATATCACAATGATTCTTGTATGTTTTTCCTTCGGGCCAGTCTTGATCATAATTTTAAGAATGTTGGTGAGTGTCGTTACTACGAGATCAAGCGGGATTTCAAAACGATGTCCAGAAAATTTGAGTCCCAGACCCGTTCACATAAAACCGATCTAATACTCAACATCAAATTCTACGGTTAAATTAAATATCTTGTTATGTCGAAAAATGAATAAACAAAAAAAACTTTTTTATCATGGTTTGAAAATTCAGTTTGGTGTTTTTCATGATTTAAGTGAGTTATAAGAAAATGGGGTTTAGAATAGAATCCACGCTTGATTATGAGAACGGTTTCATGAATAGAGACCCAGGACTCAAGTATATGTTTCTCAGAATAACAGTATCAGTGAAAACAGTTCCACCATTTAAATCTTCAAATTCTTTTCTATGGTAAATGAATATCTATTACAATGCATATTTAATAGAAACGAAATTGTGAGACAATGCGCAGATTACAACCATCATTATGAATTTTGATGATTCTTATAAAAATAATTTATTAAATTGATGTAGGGCGTAGATCACCCGACTTACAGTCACTGGCCATAAGTATTGGCGCATATCGGCGACGTCATATTTGTTTATGCTAAGATTTTATAAGGGAGGAAATATTTAAAAGTGGAATATCTCAATAAATAAAGAAGGTACTTACATGAAATTGTCAGTACTTTGTTATCTGTCCCCTAGCTCTAATTACACGTAGTAATCTCTTTGGTAGTGTATCATACAGGTTCCGAATATAGCACAAAGGCAAACTTTACTATATATCGTTCACAACTCTGATCAGATCTGCTCTGTTTTGAACCTCTCCCAAACGTTTCGAAAGACGGGTTTTTATTGTTTTCCAAAAAATGTCAACCACATTGAGATCTGGACTTTGGGATGGCCATATTAAAGTTCTAATATTATTTACAGTTTTCCACTCGTTAGCTCTCCTCGAGACATGACACGGGGCATTATCTTCTTGTAAAATCAAGGGTGTAATTGCAAAATGTCTCGCGACAACAGGGCATACATTTTCATCTAAACTGGAAATATACTTATCACTGTTTATGTTTCCATCAACATATCTTAGTGTTCCGACCCCATGCATACATTTTCCTGTCAGTCCCGATTTCTATTTTTGTTTCATCACTAAATATGATCTGACCAATTATTTGCAACTGTCCAATGAAGTTTTGTCCGACAAAAACGAAGCCGCCGTTCCTGATTCACAGCTCCGATAGTAATTTTCTTTGAAACAACTCTCCTTTGGTATCCAAACACAAAGAGTATTCTTTTAACAGTTCTTGATGACAAATTAACTATTGCGTCATTATTACAAAGTGTTGTAACATAATTTAAAGTTACCCTCTTATTGTTTTTAACAATTCGAATGATACTACGATCAGACCTGTAATACGATTTTCTGGGCCGCCCACTTCTTGGTAAATTTTCGACACTTTCCCTTTCACGGAATCGCTTCAAAAAATTTTGTACGGATCTTGCTTTAAGTTCTAACAACCCTGTAATTTTTCAAGCCGAAAGACCACTGTTAGACAGCTTTATAGTGTCTTCTTTAACGGCTGGGGTTAATTCACGGCTTTTTTGAGCCATATACGGGCAGACGACAATATAAGCACATAAGAAGGGGAATAACTCTTTTTGAGTGTATACGCAATTCCCTACCTCCTACAAATTGTTCCGGTACTGGTTTTGTAAGAAAACGTGTTATTTGGGCAAAGATACAGCTGAAAACGATAGGAATACATTTTATTCACTTAATGACGTCGCCATAATGCGCCCATACTTATGGCCAGTGACTGTAGATAGAGTCATTAAACTCGGTGGTTTTGGTGAAAATGCTGGAAAACAATCAGGGGCGGATCCAGGAATTCCTAAAAGGGGGGTTCGAGAAATTTTTCTCAATAGTCAGCACCCCGAGCGCGTAGCGCGAGGAGGGGGAGGGTACGGGAGGGGGTCATCCCCCTCCTTTAAGGGGTTTTGGGGGATCCCCCCCCCCAAAAAAAGCGATTTCCCGTGTTCTGAGGATTGTTTTTATGTTTTATTAACAAGAAGAAAAAAAAACATATTTTAAGTATGGCCTAAAGACTTTTTTTGTGTACTGGAAAGAAAATTAAAGTTTCGATTCAAATTCTCTATCAACAGCGTGTTTTAGAAGTCAGATGGTATTATTATAGGGGCAACCTGGTGATGACAAATGTATGAATCCACAGGGGACTTGTTCATTATTACCTAATTTGGCGTCCCGCCCGCAAGGGGGATACGAGAGGTCCACCGTCAAAANATTTTTAGTAATTTTCGTGAACAGGGCATACAATGTCTTACTCGACACGTACCATGGTTATTTTTAGTAATTTTCGTGAACAGGGCATACAATGTCTTACTCGACACGTACCATGGTTATTTTTAGTAATTTTCGTGAACAGGGCATACAATGTCTTACTCGACACGTACCATGGTTATTTTTAGTAATTTTCGTGAACAGGGCATACAATGTCTTACTCGACACGTACCATGGTTATTTTTAGTAATTTTCGTGAACAGGGCATACAATGTCTTACTCGACACGTACCATGGTTATTTTTAGTAATTTTCGTGAACAGGGCATACAATGTCTTACTCGACACGTACCATGGTTATTTTTAGTAATTTTCGTGAACAGGGCATACAATGTCTTACTCGACACGTACCATGGTTATTTTTAGTAATTTTCGTGAACAGGGCATACAATGTCTTACTCGACACGTACCATGGTTATTTTTAGTAATTTTCGTGAACAGGGCATACAATGTCTTACTCGACACGTACCATGGTTATTTTTAGTAATTTTCGTGAACAGGGCATACAATGTCTTACTCGACACGTACCATGGTTATTTTTAGTAATTTTCGTGAACAGGGCATACAATGTCTTACTCGACACGTACCATGGTTATTTTTAGTAATTTTCGTGAACAGGGCATACAATGTCTTACTCGACACGTACCATGGTTATTTTTAGTAATTTTCGTGAACAGGGCATACAATGTCTTACTCGACACGTACCATGGTTATTTTTAGTAATTTTCGTGAACAGGGCATACAATGTCTTACTCGACACGTACCATGGTTATTTTTAGTAATTTTCGTGAACAGGGCATACAATGTCTTACTCGACACGTACCATGGTTATTTTTAGTAATTTTCGTGAACAGGGCATACAATGTCTTACTCGACACGTACCATGGTTATTTTTAGTAATTTTCGTGAACAGGGCATACAATGTCTTACTCGACACGTACCATGGTTATTTTTAGTAATTTTCGTGAACAGGGCATACAATGTCTTACTCGACACGTACCATGGTTATTTTTAGTAATTTTCGTGAACAGGGCATACAATGTCTTACTCGACACGTACCATGGTTATTTTTAGTAATTTTCGTGAACAGGGCATACAATGTCTTACTCGACACGTACCATGGTTATTTTTAGTAATTTTCGTGAACAGGGCATACAATGTCTTACTCGACACGTACCATGGTTATTTTTAGTAATTTTCGTGAACAGGGCATACAATGTCTTACTCGACACGTACCATGGTTATTTTTGGTAATTTTCGTGAACAGGGCATACAATGTCTTACTCGACACGTACCATGGTTATTTTTAGTAATTTTCGTGAACAGGGCATACAATGGCTTACTCGACACGTAATTTGGTTATTTTTTGTGGTTTTCGTGAACAGGGCGGTAAACAATGGCTTACTTGATACGTACCAGCTCAAGTCACTGGACGGCCTGATGGAGTTCAATAACGTATCGGCGTTTCGGGTGGTGGCGGAGGGAGGCAAGCTGTTCCTTCGAGATCGAAGTAATACGTCTATGTTACACCCGTACGACAACGATCCCCTGAACACCCCCTACGACAAGATCATCAGGTGTCTCGGTTTTACGTTTGATAAGTCCATTTTCAACAAGTGAGTAAATAACTTGAAATGTGTGACGATACAATTTTTTTCCATATCCTCATTTGGTGTATTTTAATAACGTGAAGGTCAGTATTTTGTGATATTGGTCTAACCATCTTTAGAAACAGCAGGTCAATATTCATATTATGACGTCATTTCAATTGTTATGTCACAATGCTTTCTGCCAAATTAAGTACTTTCCTCATTACAATATTTATACTTCTATCTTTTTTATTGATTCAAAATATATTTAGCGTCTATTAGTCAGGGTCATCATCACTTTTTAAGTTTAATGATTCACCTCAACAAAAGTCTATAATTGATAAATATCTTAAAATAAACTGTTCCTATTTTTAACGTTGGGGGTAGAATAAATGAATTTTAGGACATCTTAACATTATAAAGATAACAGATTAAAATGACGTTCTAACTCATTGTATATTATAAAAAAATTACTGTAAAAGTGCAACGCCTAGAATATATTTTGTGGCGAATATTAACATAAATCAAAATAAAGAAATGAATAACGCTTTACCATATATTTGATTGTTAGAAAATAGAAGTGCAATACCTGAATAGTGGCTACTTATACTTACATGTATACTGTAGAAATAAATTACCTGAATGACGTTTTGTCATATCTATACTTCCAAAGAAATCACTACTTCAAAAACGCGTATTATATCTATTATTATTGTAATGGTTCAAAGAAGTAATATAGACGGTAAAATCCCATACAACACTGGATCCTAATGGAGGTATGCCCGTAGGATACGAATTACTTAAAATAGTATATATGGGGCAAAGAAGTAATTCCAACAGTGGGGACAAGTTTGGGTTGTCAAATTTGGATCGCTCCGAAAATTTGACAACCTAAACTTGTCCACACTGTTGGAATTACTTCTTTGCCCCATATATTGTTATTGTAAGATATACTTCATTGATGTTTCATCGAATCTGTGTTGCTTAAAGTAATAATTTATTTAGTAATTCTCCACTGTAAAAGTACATTTTGCACATCCTGAATATGTGATGTTTCATGTTACATACCGTTATTTTAGTAGAAAGTGTATCACTCTGTTGTATGTTTAAATAACTTTACGATACTAATTTTCGTGGCATGCTCAGCGACTCTTGTGTGCCGTTGGGACGTGGACGCCTGGCCAAGTACCCCCGAATACGACCTGACTACCAAGCATCCGCTATCCGTGGGCTTTTCTTTGCTGGGACCCTTGCTCACTCACTGGACTATCGGAAGTCCGCCGGTGGCTTTGTTCACGGATTTAGATACACAGGTAAAAGTCTGAGGCAGGATTTCAAATCAAAATGAAAGTGGGTTTTTTCCAAATAAAGAATCTTTTAGAAATTGATCGTCAAGAAATTCTACAGATGAGAAAAATATGTAAGCAAAAAAATAAGAAAATAATTCTCATTGATAACCTTTTTTCTACTTTATAATGGCGCGATTTTCATCGGAGACCACACTTGGATTAATTTCAAGTTTGCAAACAGAATTGCATGACATAAGGAAAAATATATGTGAAATAATTTACATTTCGTTTATATTTCATTTATATCATATTCTAACTTTTATAAGTGTTTCGGTATGAAACGTGATTTCGGAGTGGTTTCGGATACGAATAAACATTTCAATAGAAATTTCATTTCTTTTATGTCTGTTTTAGCTCGAGCTCTATACAACATTCTAAGACAAAAATACAAGAATAAGTCATGGCCGAGTGTGCGTTTACCACTGGCGGACCTTGCCACAACAATACTCAAGCGTGTCAACGAGGCATCCGGGCTCTACCAGATGTTTAGTATCCTTGGCGACATTGTACTTATTAATCGGTTGGTATTGGGTTTTTTAAAGTCTTACTTAGATCATTTCGAGCAGAGGAATCAGAAAACAATCTTCAAAATAGCATACCTGTATATGCACACGTTTACATGGTTTATCTCGTATATAAGCTTGAATGTTGACTTAAATAAAATGCTAAAAGAGTCATAGTAAAGCGTGAGCTTGCCACTGACGGACCTTGTGCCACTGACGGACCTTGTCACACTTATGCTTACCCAATCAGAATGTTGAAGTGGCAATATGAAAAAAGACAAGCTGATTATATATGATTATTTTATCTTGAATCTGCTATCATATACGAAATAATTCCATTGATATATTCCGTTAATTTCTGTATATGAGCCACTTCCATCGGCCAACCAGACGTATTTTATTTCTAGCAATAAAAAGTGAATATAGAAAAATGTTTTCAATGAAACGTTTCTCCATGGTTATCAATTACAGTAATTATACTTTTTGAAATATACTAACCATACAGTTTTTCAATATTTATCATATCTATCCTCGTTAAGCAAGCCAATAACAACAGTTCTTACTTAATAGCAAGACAATATTAACAGTAACAGTCAATTAAAACCAAGAGAATATAAAGAGTTCTTACTTAAGTAGAAGAAAATATAAACATATCTTACTTAAAGTAGCAAAACAATGTAAACAGCTTTTACTGAAAAAGAAGATAATATAAACAGTTCTTTTTCAATCGCAAGCCACTTTTAGCAGTTCTTACTTAAAAGCAAGACAATACAAAGACTAATTACTGATTACTGAATAGCAAGACAATATCAACATTTCTTACTGAATAGCAAGACGATATAATAGTCCTTACTTAAAAGCAAGAACACGTTTTCAGTAAATAATTAAAAGCAAGACACTTTTTACACTTAATACTTTGAAGACAGTTAATACTCAATATTATTCACCCATATTATGATTGACAATTTCAGCGAGGAACAGAACTTTCAGTATCTAGAGGAGTTTTCTCTTGGAATGCTGCACAACTTAGAGTATTTGACGGGTGTAACCGTTGGGAGTTCCTCGGTACTCGTCGTAGTATTACAGTACGGGCATGACTATCACGGGCCCCAGGAAGATGTGTTCCGAGTAGACAGAGCTAGTACCGACCCTGTATACGCTGAACTGTCGAACTTCCTTCATCCGGTGCTCTACTATTACGACGTCCTGCCGACACGTATGTATACAACTTGATTGTTTATTTCTAGGGCTTCATCAGACGTGTTATATCAATACTTTATCAAGTCCTTTCCGTTAATAACTGCAGTTTTTCAGGATGATAAAACAACGATAATCAATCAATCTGAGAGTTATTTGCGTAGTAAGATTTTTTTGCAAGAGATCTTTGATTTGCAAAGACCGTCATCTTAGAAAGACGGAAACTTCAAGGCAAGCCTATTTCGAAGCCGGCTTACTTTCAAAGTACATTTGACTGCAAGGAATTCCAGGCTTATTTTCAGAGCTGGCCTATTTTGAAATAAGGCTTATTTTCGAGACTATAGGGTTTATCCCGAACAGGAATTTGTCCATTGTATTCCGTCAATTTATATTAATTTTGACTTTTATACATGTACTGTGCTTATACAGTAAAACTTCGTTATACTGTCACTATTTATCCAGAGAAGATTTGACGTTATAGGGGGGTTTGACAATAAATCGAGGTAACCATATAAAGATATATTTTTTTTAAGAAAAAGAGAAAAAGGACATTGAAATACAGTATGTTGACGATGTGTGAGAAGTAAAATGAAAGGAGGGACACTATATCGAGGTTTTATTTTATGTATTAACATATACTTCTTTTGTAGATATATATAAATAAATGAAAAAACGCTCTTTTTTTGTATACGCTATATGTATCTGATACTTCATCTCTAATTTTAGAAGAAGACATGGCATCAATTACCAATCCGGAATTTCTCCCAGTACCAAATGAGATTCATCATGTTTTAGAAGACTTCACAACACAATGGAACAGACCACAGTCTCACGTGGAACCTCTTTACATATTCCTAGAAGAATTTCTGAAAATTCCTTTAGAAATCGAAATTTCCCACCAAGAATGCCTTCTGGTGTCTTTAACAATGTACAAAACTCCAGCGAATTGCAGATATTTTCTTGATGGCCATTCAGTGATTTGAAGACAACAAACATCAAAAATATTGATCAGTTATGGACTTTTGATGAGGTGAATATATGGTTATATGAACCTAAGAAAGGGATATTAACCGATACGAAGTCGAGGTCAACATCACTGTCTCATTGTCCATATAACCACATATTCACTTAAATGAAAGCATTAAGTTGTTATATTTGATGCTAAATATTTTTTTAATCATTAAACAAGATGGAACGTATGAAAAGTGTACGAAGCAAAGAACTGCATTTGGCAAATAACGGCAAAAAGTGCATATTAACCTGCTGTTTCTTAACAAAAGTAACAACCGTGTCAATATCACAGGTAACCAATCCCCATGTGATATTGATCCAACCAATAGGGATGTAGGACAAATGTATGTCATTTGATATTTTAATTTATATCAGGATACTGTTTTTGATTTTCTGGTCAGGTGAGCTTATAAAACGTGCTTATCTCTAAATGAAAGGTTAAATCTGTGAGTGTGATGAAATAGAATTGCAGCTTGTTATAGTTAAGCACAAACAAAAGAAAAAAACGCATGCGTTAGAAAGTCGAGAGGAATTCGGAACGAATAGAAACAGAAGAAGGTTATCAGATGCATCTAATAAGAATGGTGGGGGAGGAAAATTTAGATTTCACTTGTGTAATACGTTCATTTTTCTAGTGTTTTTTTTTTTTTTAATATGGCAATATTTCTGTATCAACTGATATGCCAAAATGCAATTTATTGAAAAGAAACATTTTTTTTTTAAATATTTGGGTGAATCGAGAAACCGAAACTTGCTTTTTAAAACTGCTTTTGTTTTGCGTATACTTAAAATACTATGTTAGTCCATTGCTACATTAGTTTTTATCAATGGTGAACTGACTCAGTAATAAATGTATACTCCTTTCATTACATAAGGGTCATTGTCTGAATAACTGGTCATTCCCATTAAACCTTTTCATTCCAACAATGTTTAGAAATTATTCATGAACAAGAGAACCAGGACTCAAATATGTGTCACTCAAAAATACAGTTTCTGTGACAACGGCAAATGAATTGATGGTTAAACTCAGTTGTCTGAGCTACTGGTCACCCTTATGAAACTGTTTTTATTCAAGCATACCAAACAATTTTCAGAAAATATTCATGACTAGAGAACCAAGACTCAAATATAGGTCATTAAAACATACAGTATAAATGACAACAGCAAATGAATGGATGGCTGAACCCAGTACCAGTTATCTTCGTAACTGGTTACCCTTATGAAACTACGTTGTATATACATGTACTAAACAATGTTTAGAAAATATTTCAAAGCCTTAATTGCTCCAAGATTCGAACCGAACAAAGAATTATTGTTCAAAGATTTAATAATAATCTTCCAATAAGCTTAAAGTCAAAACCTTATTGTTATTAGGAACTCTTAGTGAAGTGATTTTCCGAATGAATGAATACATGAATGAATGAATGAATGAATTATAAAAACATAGACCTTCATATCACTCAAAGAAAACAGTTTATTTCCCTACTTCTAAACTATTTACATCATTTGATACGAGAAAAGTCGGGAATAACGCACAACATTTGAGGGTAACGTCACATTTAACCTAACAAATATATGCCATCTTAGATATTTTATTCGTTATTTGGGTTAGGGTTAAGGCTTTATGCTACCTTATATTTTTCACTTGTTATTTTTGTTAGTGTTAAGGTTGTATGCTACCTCACATATTATACCTGTGGTTTGTGTAAGAGTTAAGGGTATATGCTACCTTACACGTTATGCATGTGGTTTATATTACATTTAAAGGGATATGCCATGTCACATACAATTTGTGTGATGTGAATATTTCAAATTCATGTAAATATTATTGACTTTCCTTCAAATGTACCATCAAGTAATTATCAAGACAAACCCGAAAGACACAATAAACTCAAATACCACAATGTTGTTGAATTACTTCTTGTTATGTTTGTATAGCATGTGACGTCATTGTTTCAACCACATAGCACCTTGGATTACGATGAAAATTGGATACAGAATATTGCGATGATAGAAATATCTTTTCTTTTTTTTTTTAAAGGTGTTTGTATATTTTATTATTCCAAAATGACACAGACTGTTAAGATCACGACATAGGGAAGTGGTATAGGAATATAAAATTTCATAAATATGAAACATATAAAATGAACAAGAGCTGTTTGAGAACAGCATAGCTCGCCTATTGGTGATATATGTTGTAAGATTGAAAATATCAATAGAATAACATGTACAGTACAACCTTGATATACTGCCCGTCATATCATTTGCCACCTCGCTTACCGCCAACATATTTCAGGTCCCTTAATTATGTTTTTATTAGGAATTTCTTTCATTGCCAAACCCCTTTATAATGTCAATATTTCTTTGAACAAATGGTGGCAATAAAACAACATTGTATCACTAGTTTTGTCCCCGAAAATGTGAAAATATGGTTCAGCACATTGCTTACACTCCATATAAATACTTCAACTTTATAAAAGACAACAGCCTATTGATGGTGGTTGTCCAACACTTCACAAAAATACTTACCCAAAACTTTAACTGCAAGCTTGCCCAAAAACTTTAACCAAGTCCAATTAACCAGTTATGGCCCCTAAACTATGAAAATATGGTTCAGCACATTGCTTAAACTCCATATAAATGCTTCAACTTTATAATAGACAACAATGTATTGAGTGTGATGATCCAACACTGTCTGGCAAAAACTTGCACAAAAACTTCAGTAGACCGCAGTAAGTGGGACGCCGACGCCGGGGTGACTACATAAGCCCCTAGTCCGAATTATTCTGACGTTTTATCGACTTTTTTCATATCGGTCTGTCGTCGATTAACGTCAGAACTCCGGCCCTCTAAAATATGCGGGGAAAATGCGACCCGCGCCCGGAGCGCACTTCAAACTGATATTTTAGAAACAAAATCGTCACTTTCACACACATGTCGCACATGGATCGAAAGATCTATTCTTTATGCACTAGGTGGTATCAATAACATGTTTCAAAGATCATTACGAAAAGTATTTTCCAACGTTTTCTATACCAACCCATTTTTTTTTATGGAAATTAGGCCATGAGTAATGTCACATGACTTGACGAGATCTCGCGTTACCGAAGGTATTTCCCAACGTTATGACGTAGGCCGGCGAGATTTTAGTCACGTGGCATTGGAAGGCGGGGCTATAAAAAAACTAGAGTAAAACAGAGTAAGTTTGAAAAAACATGTTTTTAGTGATTGTATTAGTTGTTTGAGGCATGTTATGTATGTTCATCTTGTGCATAAAGAATAGATCGTTCGATCCATGTGCAACATGTGTGTGAAAGTGACGATTTGTTTCTAAAATATCAGTTTGAAGTGCGCTCCGGGCGCGGGGCGCATATTTCCCGCATATTATAGAGGGCCGGAGTTCTGACGTTAATCGACGACAGACCGATATGAAAAAAGTCGATAAAACGTCAGAATAATTCGGACTAGTAAGCCCCCTATTCTTCAAATAGGCGAACTGGAAATTAAAAGGACAGCAGAAGTCGGAAAAAGCAAACAATGTCTGTGTAATCGGAATAAGATTCATCAGTTTGGTATGAATAATAAAGGCTTAGTTTGTTTTGAACACAAACAGAAATTGAAAACTTATTTTGCAACCATCTCGTCGACAAAATAGCAGCGGATTTCCGTCAACATGAACTGCTTCGCTCGTGGAACATGATTTAGAAACAAATAATCGTGTTTCCCAATACATGTATAATAAATCATTTGTGTGCACGTGGTATTTTCCCTGCGTTAAGGACTTCCCACCCTTCGTAATACACATGTTTTTCTTGTCGTATTTTCGTGTCGTCATTTCCGTACTATTGCGTATCGGGCATTTCATTACCGTAGTGTAAATTATAGTAACACCGGGTAAACAATAGTACACGTGTGTGACGATGATATGTCAACACCCGATATCGAGACTTAACTTTGAAATGTGTAATCACACGTACTTCAGAAATAAAGCTTATGATCCAAAGACATTAATTAACTCACGGGAAAACACTGACATACGATCAGACGACTTCAAGAAGGTCGTATATGAGGCGCATGGAATGCAGACTGATGTGTTTTGTTTACCGACCTCACCTGTACGTATCACGTGCTAACAGTAGTTCACAAGCTTTGGTCGCTACGACTTTTGTTGTCGAGCGAGTTACGCTCTGTCAGTTAAATCGGTTCACAAATGCAATTCCAATAATTCTATGAAAATAGTGGTTTGTAAAATATCAAGATCCTTATAAAATGGAAGTGCATGTGCGTGCACGTAATAACGGCATACCATGCGATAGCCTATGGTTACANGGTTACACATGTACCTGATATGTTAATCTACCATGCGTAAGCGGACTATGGAATGATGTCCAAAGTGTACATGATTGAGAGTAATTTTGTTCAACAAAAGAACAGTAAATTGACGATTAAATATAGTAATTTAATATATTTCCGTCGTAAAGAAAATAAGTGTCATTGTATAAAATCTATCCCTCTACAAAAAGTTCCGATTTTTTTCAAGGTAGACAACTCTCATCCGGATCAAAATTATTGTTAAATGTAAAATAAATTAATCATAAAGACTTTGTGTGTATTTGGCTCAATTTTTCACTCTTTTTATATGAATCTATGTGTCCTGTTTGATTTATTTTGACATTGGTCATACAACATATTATCCTTAAGATGACACATTAACCGAATAACGATATTTTCGAAATTTCTACTATCGCCAGTCAACATAATGTGCCAAATAATATCCAAAGTATGTTGGTGTACACAAACCGGAAATATGTCTATCACTTCCGTAAAGATGCGAAACAACTAAAAATGAACATAACATACTAAACTTTTATGTGTGTGAGACTGCATAACTTTTTTGTTTTGCAACATCTAGCTTTATAGTTGGGCTCATCATGAGCAGCAGATCTTATAGATGAAAATTTGATCAGTTGCGATAATAAATTGGTGCGACGTATTGTTAAATTATCAAACATGACTATAGGTCATAAGGTTGTTGGATTTTATTGGAAATAGACGTTGCTACAATTTGACATTTATATGACAAATTTACCGCTTCTCAAATTTTCTGAAATTTTCACTATCATATCTCAACATAATGCACCAAATAATAATAGAAGATTTTTGGTGTACACGAACCGGAAATTGGTGTTTTACTTCCGTAAAACAATTGATGTAGCAAAAAAGTGAATGAAAATACCAACATTTTAAGAGTTTAATTTTTTTTAACTTTTTTATTATGCAATGTTTTTTTTTTACATATTTGAGTTCATAATTTGCAGCAGATCCTACTTCAAATAATAGAATATTGTTTGAAAGTGAAAAACATTGTATTGATAGTTTTTTGGACAAAAAAGTGAACCTTGTCGTACACCTTTGGAAGGCGGCACAAAATAGTTCGTAGCACAGGCCCAGGGGACCTTTTAAAAAAAAAAAAAATATCATGGGTCGTGTCTAAGGGAGCTACAAATATAACCCAGTAATGGTTACATTGCTTTGTGGGCAAAATTCTTTTGTTCCTGTAACAGGTCCTTTTATGTATTTTGATCCCGAAGGTTGACAATTTCTGTAAAATGGTACGTTGTTGTTTTTTTACCTATGGCGCAAGTCCACAACCTTAATGATATTATAGGAGTCGGGAATGAAATCAATAAAATCGGCAAAATGACCAACACGTATCATAGATATCAAAGTAGTTAATATTTTTATCACATTTGCAAATACAAAAATGTACAATAACCACAAAGCAAATACAATGTATCACGGAATGCAGGAAGTTGAGCGGTTAATTTGGTTTATGTTTACGAAATATAATGTGTATTCATTACATCGCCTGTTATAATATCTGGGGCGTGTTAAAAAAATGTCAATTTTTCGCTAACATCAACTTCATGAGCACGTATGCCTGTTTCTCGCGTTGTATAAAATGACTTTCACTGTGACAAAAGAACTTTCATCAAACAACTATAATAAACCGCACAACAAAAGCAGAGACGATCTCTCGCTTCCAACAAAGAGTTTTCAAGATCAACATGAATTCAAGCGTACTGATGACCTCTCACTCTCACGAAAGCGGTTTGGAAAGGAGCATTATTACAAGCGCATTATTGATATGCCGCTTCAGACGTTGGCTCGGCTAATTATTGCGTTTTCAGAACGATAACAAAAACTACAAGGGTCATTGTTGTTGTTTTGTTGGCAAAGATTCATTCAATGTATGATTGATGTATTATATTGATTGTTAATGAGACTTTCAGGATTTTGCCTGTGATGATGGAAAAGAAAGTTGAAACAGTTTATATTGCCTGATACGAACGTATCAAATAAAATTAATAATACAATTCGACACAGATTGCAGAAAGAATAACGGGTGACTCTTTTTATGTTTTCAGAAGGTAATGCGTATACATTGTATCGGCAACTGGTGCATAAAGTAAGGTGTTATTAGGTAGAGATACAAAAAGGAGAAGATTCGCTGTATGTAAATCAACTAATTAGCAGGTAAGAGATCGATACACATGACAAAAGATTTGTACCACCATCTTAACGATTATAAAATATTCACGATGCATTGATAAAGTTGTAATAACAGTCGATGAAGCTGTTAGCATCGAGTGAATTTTGTATATATTATTTTCATGAAGAAATGGAGTGTTTCAGTCAGTTTATAAAGTAGAGTATCTTACTTCTAGAAGAACTTTTCAACCTTGGATTTAAATGAATAACCATCACATCGCTATGACCATGATACTTTTTGGAACATTGAATCCGTTTTGGAAAGATTGTTTTGGATCAGGTAAGCTCAGCGACTAGAATTTATTCAAACTTCGTGTTTAACGAGCTGTAGTTGTATTTTAGTCGCAAAGTCTTATAACTTTCGAAATGGTTTCGTAATTTGCCAGAGCAAGTCAAATACATCATAGGACATCGAAACTCACCTCTTCACGTCTGTATTTTAGACTATTTGCATGCATGTGCACATTGTGATGATTATCGTATTGCTTAATATGTAATGGTGATTGTAAGCCATTTTTGTTTCACAATTACGACTAATACTATTTTCAACACGTCGTAAAGCGCTTTAGAGTAATTTTACAAGTTATGTAGGGCGCTATATAAATGTTGTGTATTTTTATTAATAAAGTCAGTGCGCGAGAGGTACTGAATTTGCTTATGCAGATAAAGTGATTGGTAATAAAATGGTATGTATTTGAAAGTCATTGCATAAGATGACACTCGCAGCACTGTCTGCAATTTGATTCCTTTTTTAAGTCCCTTTAACGTTCAGATCAGCATCCCAAAACTCTGTCAAGGTACCCAAACACCGTACCACATTTTATTCCAAACACTTTTTGGTACAAGGGAGCCAGATTTGGAATAATTTACCGGTTGAAGTACGACTCTCTTCCTCCTTGACAAAACTCAAACAAAATATGATTGGTAACATTAAGAATGCGGTTTAATTGTCTTTTATTTTTACTATTATACTTTTTAGATACAGCTTTGATTTGTTTTATTTTCGCTATATTAGCGTGTATTCTGTCAATTTTTAGCTTTTGCTACATTAGCATATATGTAAATTAGACAATTTGTCTTTTAATGAAAACCATAATGGGTTAAGCACGGAATATATTTCGTGCTTCTGTGATAATTTTATTGTAATTGTATTGAACGACCGTTTAAATTATGAAATAACTGTGATATGAATTGCTGTTTTAGTAGACCAACAATTATTTTATGTACATTTATTTGCTGTGATACTACTTTGTCTTTTAACTAACCAATTTTACTAACAGAGGACCCTGTGGAAGATTAGCTTTGCTAAACAGGTTTTGTATCCTCAATAAATAAAGTTTATTATTATTATTATTATTATTAAACGAGGTTTTGGGAATTATTGTATTTTTACCCCTTTTTGATCTTTCTATTTTTCTTCTTCCCCGACCGTGAACTCGAAAAAAAAGTCGAAATAAAATTATAATGCATGATAATTTTGGCACAATCCTAGATGCACAAGACACTTTGTTTTGCAGCTTCGCGTCCAAAATGGCGTCTTTAGTCTCTGATTTGTTGAAATTTAGATATTAACCGATTTGGAACAAGTTTGGTATGCCGGTACAAACAGTAGCGTGAATTCAATTAGCATTGTTTACGTCTATGGAGCTAGTGGGTTTATTTTGTAACGGCCGCCCTATCAATGAGAAGTTGTTTTAATTTAGGAAAGCATGACCTGTCATTCTTGCTTCAATATTTCATTGGTGACACGATTTCAGATATCAGAAACCTACATTTCCGTATCGACGAAAGATACGAGGACAAAATACCTCAAACAGGTATTCTATGGACGAAAAGTAGCACACAAGTCCGATGGTGTTTATATGTGTGTCTGAGGGATGTTGACTGTGCCTCTATCTTCTTCGATAAACACACTTGTCATGGGTATTCCGAAAAACTTCATGATTTGATATCGATAAGAACAATCATTGGAATGAAGTACTACGAAATTGCAGGTATTTCTTTCGATTAAAATCCGACTTTGTATGTTATCATATATAGCACAAAAGCCGGTCTTTGTCAAGTCAGAATATTGAAAAATTCATGTAATTTGTGAGTAGGTGCAAGAGATAAATTATATAAAACAAAACAAAAAATCTTTTCGGAAAAAATACATAAGATGAAATATTTTGGAAACTATTCATTTGAAATATCTTTCATTCTATATGACAAAAACTGAACCTCTGAAAAAATATTCATTTGAGATATGTTTACATTTGCTCAGCGTCCTTCCATTGTAATGCATTGCAAAGGCAAATGTTGTTATGAGACTACAACAACATTTGCCATTGGAACGTCAGCAATCTCTATTGTGACGTCATCACTTTCATTGTTGTCAACACTTAATTTGCTGCTCAAAAACTGTTCGAAATAACTCAATAAAGCATAACTACTCTATCAAAATGTAAATATACATAATTAATAATTTAACCAAATATTGTTATGGTCCTATTACACACACTTATATTGCTGACAAACTTACAAACTGGGCTTTATTAAGTTTGTCATCAATAGCAATGTGTGTTATAGGACCATAACAACATTTGATTAAGCATCCATTGCTTAAATCTTTAATCATTTATACACCACGAAACTGAACCATCTTCACAGGTTGTTATTAAATCAACTCACGCTTTTACATCAACACATGTCCAATCGGGAACGTAGCCGCTGGGAAAACGACTGTTCAATCTTCAAATCTCTTCGAAAGCCCGCTATTTGGTGCCGAGCGTAAAGTGGTTGACTTAGTATCACGTTATTTAGTGCTGTCTTTGTCATTCTTAAGCAGGATCGAATGTTGCGGTAAGTATAGTGTTTGAAAAACAATTTTCTTTGTGTAGTTCTGATCATATCTTACAGGGAAAAGCGATTTCAATTAATTCAATGAGTTATCTTGGTATTTAACGCACTCTGATTGGCTGTTTTTGATGTGTAAGACACATAACAATGTTTCCTTTTCCGTCGTTAAACAATGTATCAAATAGTTTTGCCCAATCTTGTTTTTTGAAAGTCATACTTAAATTACTATGGTCTATTCCATTTTTCCTAGACTTTCGTTTTAGCGATTGTTTTATAGCTATGGTTATTTTAGGATTGAATATATATCTGTTGAGGGTTTTGGGAAATGAATTCAATGGGTCTTGAAACAAATGTTATGAACTCCGAAGAGGTTCTCATCCCATTTATCTCCAGATCAATTTAGTGAAAAAATTACTCATAATTCGGTTTTTTCTCGTATGATGTCTTTTAAATCTACGCAATTAATTTGAATAAGGTTAAACTCAAGGTAATAGCTGCAAAGAAGAAGGCGTATAGCATAAGATAGTTGATTGTTGTTGGAACCATTTTGCTAATCGTAAGTCAAGAATTGCATTCATATGCAATTTTAGTACACCTATTTGTGTTTAAATGGGAAATTGCATCATTTAAGTTACATTAGCTTGGCTTTACCATCTTACTCCGCAGGTGAACGTAATACACGCCTGAACATCACTGTAGCAGAAACAGCCACTGGACCCCGAATACTGTGTATGCATTACCCAGGACCTGACTTCGTCGGACAGATGAAAACGTTTTTCTGCGAGAAACCGGTGACTGGCCAATTCGTCAGAATCTCGCGAGATCGTATCATTCTTAACTCTTGTGAGGTCGAGGTGTACGGCTACCCAATAAGCTAATAATTACATCCCCAAAACAAAGTTTCGGGACTTGGTGTTTTATTTCTCTTTCTTTTTTTTTTTCCTGAACTTGTCCCACCGTTTTGTTTGTAGGATTAATGAGACGCTTGTCTAGATGTGCAAGACACCTCTTGTGTTGCATCTGCGCACCTAAATCGCCAACGCGGCCTCTGATTTGTTCAAAATTGGTATGCATGTTGTGAACAGCACAGTAACTTCCGTTAGCATCTTTAACGACTGCGGTAGTAGTTTATGGGACTTTTGAAAAGGCTGCCGTTAAATTATAACTTGTTTTTATATGCTTTCCGCTTAACTGAGTGGTTAATTACAAAAGGATACTAATTTTGCAGTGACATTGAATAGTGTATGTGATTTACAAGGGATTTATCTCCCTTTGATTGAAAAACGAGTTGAATGTTATCACAGGAACTTCAATTTAGACATCAGGGGGAAAAAATGAAAAAGCAATTTATGAAAAAAAAACTTGTCCGGAACTCGATCGACCTTTTACTCTATATCAATGGTTAGGTTCCGGAACAGTCCGTTTGTGTATTCGTTTTTACTTTTGGCTATATACTCATGTGCCTGTGATGCTATTTTTATTTATTATCTATATACTACTTTATACCACCTAACGGTATCATGATAAATTCATTATCATGGGTTGACGTGACATTTCGCGGAATTTTAACATTGCGTTGTATTCATCCGCACGTTAACTACTTGAAATTGACAATTTGCATTATAAATGTTCTGTTTTGTCGTTATATGTATATTTTTGATGTTGTTAGATATTTGATGTTGTAGATAAAATATAATCTACACTGTGAAATACGTTGTAATCTATGTAAGGACGGACTACATTTTTACGCGGAATCATTCAAATGTAGCTTAAGTAGTGAAGAGGTCAATATTGTTTGAGGCCAAATTCGGGATACTTGTAGTTTTTAGCAAAATGGAACAGTTTTTTTCGAACCAAAAGGTACGAGAAAAAAATCTATTTCCTGTAACTGAGCAAGATCGGCTTATCTCTATCTCGGGCTTTGATTCTGTAACATCCCGACCTCGGCTTACACCTCGGTTGGGATTTTGTTACAGAATCTTAACCCTCGACCGAGATAACCCTATCTCGCTCAGTTACAGGTAATAGATTTTATTAGAAAAGAACCTAACGGGTTTTCCCATTTCCCGACATTTGGGGAAAAAAGAACGTCTGCTCGCGCCAGGTGACGTACACTAAACCGGAAGTAGTATCCACAAAATATGTGATCCGCGTAAGTAAAAAGTCCTTGATGAACAAATCAATATAAAAAGTTACGAAAAAATATTCTGAGGATAACAACACCATTTTAAGCACAAATGTGCATATGGGGAAGCCAAAGACGATAGGAATATTCAAAGCATATGTTTTTCTACATATTTTAAAGGTTTATTATCTTTCTCCGCCCAAATCTTCTATTTGTTTACTTAGTCATAGACCGAGGATTTGCGATCGATGACCGTTGATTATGAGCTATAAGTCTTTCGGAAAATATGGTGTTTTGTTGACTTTTTTAAATCAAGAAATATACAGTTTATCACACAGTACGTATTGTATTTTCAGATTTTGTCGTTCGAAAAATATTCTCATCGCCCGCACGTAGATAAAATCTCGAGTCCACCTGCGGCGGCCTCTCGATTTTATTCACGTGCTCGCAAGGAGAAAACAATTCTCACGACAAACCCTGAAAACACAGTGTGATAGCCTATAAATCCCATGTTTCGCTGAACAATAACCTTAAATTTCTACATTAATCGAATGGTCATATTTATTGGATTTCTATCTAAAACATGCTACTTTCTTACACTCATGAAATATACATATGCATGATCATGTCATTAAAAACGAACTTATTTGTTAACGTAAAGTTATGCATTGAAGTACTAAACCATTTATTGAACAATACCCTGAAACCTAATTATTATTATCAACCTTGATAAACTGTATCGTTATGCTTACCTGCTGAAAAATCAATTGCTATTCTATTATATATCATCTTTATCATGCAAATTGTTTCATATCAATGAACGATGGAGGAATCGTTAATGAATATTTTGTTTCTAGAACATGTTTACAAAAGATGCAGTCAATATAGTAAAATAAAATACTGTATAGTAAACAATTTTCGTGGAAATTTAATTTCGCTATGTTCGCAGTCAACAAAGATAGATTATATTAAATACGCAGAGAATATAAGCACCTCGAATGAAATAACAGAAAAAAATATGTTTACATATTTATTCATTTATTTCCAATTCAACAGACTCAAGGGTCCACTTACAGAATGGATAACAACATTACAACACAAGTATAAAATATCACATTCAGTTATGCATGTAACACAGACTAAAAGATACTTATATGTAAAACAAAAGGAATTAGTGATAGCAAATATTCTTTAACCGTACTTTGAACTATGAGAGTGAGGAACAAAACATATCACAGTCTGGTGCAAAATCAAGATAGTTAAAATCACATTGAATCCCGTTTAAAATACTATACTTTCTAACGTTTATTCTACTTCTCTGGCAGTAAAACTGGTTGAAACGAATTGATCGTAGATTACGACCAGGGACTAAAAAACACATTTGCTTGACTAAATATGGACAATCAAAAGCACTATTACCACATTTGTAAAGAAATACACAGTCTAAAACATGCCCGCCTATGTTCGAGGCTAGGAAGATTAAAATGCCTACAAGTGTCAGCGTAAGACATGGAATTGTAGTCAACGTGTGCCTTAAAGCATAAAAATTTCAAAAATTTACGCTGGACAACTTCGACATAGTGAATTAAAGATGTTTGGTAAGGAGACCAGATCTGACAATAGTATTCTAACTGACTCCTGACAAGATTAATATATAGAGACCTTAAAACAGGTATTTGTGTAAAACTTTTACATGTACGTTTTATAAAACCGAGTATTCGCATTGATTTGGAAACAGTACGGCTAATGTGGGTATTAAAACTCATTGAAGTGGTCAGTCAAACACCAAGATCTTTCACACACATTTCATTCTTTAGGTTCTCATCGTCCATAGTGTAATTAAAATTCATACATTTCTTCTTGTTTGTAAAAATTACCTGGCAGCACCTCTTCACACTCACTTTCATTTTCCACACAGTGCACCAATCATACACTCTATCTATATCGCCATTTAACTATCGAATAATGAAGATAAAATAACAATTTAGTATCGTATTTGACGGGTTTACTTTTATAAAACACTTCTAAACTAATTCCCATCACCCAAATACAAAAATGTCTTTGTGAGCGAAATATTTTCCCTGACAACATTGCGCGATGTTCAATCCCCGCGAACAAGCTTGATCGGGATCACCGTGAACTAATAGACCCACTAAATTAAACAACTATAGTCTGCTATTCTTGGTAGCAATAGAATATGTAGTTTTAATTACGTAAATTTGAAAGATAAACGTTATACACACATAGTTGATTGTGACATTTTTAAAAGTAACGTGTTAACTGTGGTCGATACCCGAAGCAAAATAAGATAAACTGCCTCATCTATATTTTCTTTTTAAATAAAAAGTTTATTTTTTGTGTGTTTGTTGTTCTGACTCGTTAATATGACTTCAATTGTTAATATGTTACAAAATGCAATGTGTGAAATAGTGTCCATGCCGAGACTTCCACTCAAAAGTTAATTCATTTAAGGATCAGACAACAATGTAACATCAACATGTTGCTTTGGTCAATTGTAATAAATTGTCCTGTCCTGTCTCTTTTGCGCTGGTCGTCCAAGTAACAGTTTGTTAGCAAAGTAAGAAAAGGTTTGGGATGTCAACAGGTATCAATTTACTGAAACGTAAAAAATGTTCGACCAGGGAGACCTAAATATTAATTTGTTATTGACAACAATACCTGCAAAACTATACCAGGCCCAATTTCAACTTTATCATTGAAGTTTTAACAGAAAGAGAATATTGCAAAATAGAACTCTGAGCTCAGCAAAGTGAGCACTTGAGTCACAAAATTCTGTAAAGAAAATATATAGTGTGTGCAATGCATCTGAAAACAACTCAATAAAAGCTAAAATAAGTAGAGTGAATAACTTATGTGGAAATGGATACAGGTTTGTCAATCTTGATTGTCTTCAACAACATGTGACGTCTATACATCTACATGCTTGTCAGTGTGAACATGCGTTGTTGTTGTCAGCGAAAGGTGAAGCCCCTATAAAATGAGTGTCTGATCAGCGTATACTTGGGTTGGCAAGTGTTTTGTTATCAGAGTGTCAAGGTTGCCGTCAAACGTTTACTTTTGAAACAAGTCCGAAGCTTTCTCAAGGAGATTTGATATTAATGTAAGGGCAGTTTGGGGGAGTATCGTAACAGGTAATGGACCTGCTCATCTGAATGAGTTTTTGGCAACACACGACTCGCCAGGTATGTCGCAAACATCAGTTTCATCAATTGAGGAGGAAATAGATGAGTGGTGGAAGAATGCTTTCCAAACCGAGTTGCTACTTGCAGGCGCAGAAGAAAGACAGATTGCCATTAACAAGGGTAACTACCATTGGGACGTTCCAAGTATCACAGTGATTGCTGATGGTGGATGGTCCAAACGGACCCATACAAATAGCTATAATGCTCTTGGTGGTGTTGTTATTATTATTGGACAGGAGACCAAAACACTACTGTATATTCGTGTTCGCAATAAATAATGCTATACAACAGAAACAACAACCAGTAAAACTCCATAAATGCGTTAAAAACTGGAATGACAGTAGCCAGTCTAAGGAGACTGACATAATTGTTGAAGGGGTTTGTCAATCTGAATCAAAACATGGTGTCCGCTATATGAGGCTTATATGGGAAGATGATTCGTCTGTCTTCGCTAGGATAAGGGAGCAAGTCCCAATTCGGGGGAAAGATGTTGAAAAAAATGAGTGCTCAAACCATGCATGTAAATGTGTACGCTCTAAATTAGAGAAACTTGTGGAAGAAAATTCGGCATACAAGGGCAAACACCATCTCACCAAGGTTACAAGAGTGAGAACTGTAAGTTCAATACGGTGTGCTATTCGCATGAAAACAAATGAGGCTGCTTCAACTGGAAATAGACAGTTAGCAGTACAAAATCTGAAACTTGATATCATTCAGTCAGTCCATCATGTTTTTGGTCATCATGACAACTGCCCGGACTTCTGAAAGGCCAAACCTAAAGTAGATACTGCAACAACATTATCAACTGAAGTAGGTTCTGCACAGTTAACAGTTGAAACGGTCGAAGATGTAATATGTGACCAGGTCAAAATGTGGTCAGAAGGATCCTCCGTAACGGCACAGGACGAGTCCCGCTTAGGAACGTCTACAGTTTACAGTAAGGTGGAGAAGTTCCTCCTCAAAGATATGTCAAACATCCTGGCCACCATTGCAGATAAAATCAGCAGACTTATTGGATGCATTACAACCAACCTAGTGGAATGTTGGATGCATATCCGTTCCAAATTTGATTGTGGCAAAGTCTATAAATTATGTAATAGAGGATCGTGGCATAATAGGTGTTATGGGGTGTACTACGTATGAATCTAGGGCCACAATGGTTCCCAAAAATGTGGAAAATGACAACTGCAACTGAACCTGGCAACAAATTCAACAGTTTGTATGAAAAAAGGGAAAGACTGAACTTCAACACAACCGTTCACAAATCAAAGCCAGAAACAAAGACAAAAATATGGAAGAGACAGATGAGTAGCGTTGCACAGTCCAACACAAAGAAAGCCCGACTATCATATGGACCTGAAGCTTAAGATGTGTCCGATGATGTGATACCTTCAAAATTAGAAGATCTTCAGAACACTTTCAATGAAACAAACATCAACTTAACCTGTGGTAAGATAAGCGACATTGAGAAGACAACACTCAATCAGTCTCTGTCGGGCTTGTAGCAGAAAGAAGAAAAAAGATTAACAGCATCCAATTTTGGCCCTATCGTTCGTCGAAATCCTTCTTTACCTGTCTTAAGTATAGTCCGAAAACATCTCTACAACAAATTTCAAGGAAAAAATGGATTACTTCAGGAACACAACACTTTGAAAGAATATAAATTGAAAAACCCCAGAGGAAAACATGAATGTGGAAATCGAACCTGTTGGGCTGGTTATTGACAAGAAATACAAATTCTTGGGAGGATGTCCAGAAGGGAAAGTTTGTGTCAGTAATGGAGAGGTTGGATTGGTGGAAGTAAAGAATGTCCTTTACAACAAAGCATTGACATTATATCAAGCTGCAGAAAGTCAAAAGCAATTATGTCTAGAAATTAAAGGTGGCAAACTATCTCTACGAGGAAAACATGATTATTTCTTCCAATGCCATGGGTTGTTGAATGTGTGCGATTATCCCTGGATAGATTTGATTGTCCGAACATGTGAATGTGATCCTTATCAACTATACGTCCAGAGAATTCATCGGAACAAGGAATTTTGGGAACGCAACATGCTCCCTAAACTTACAGATTTCTATCATAAGGTTCTCTTCCCTGAATTAACAGTTTCAAGAGAGGGTAAAAGTCCAGGAATAGGAGAACCAGGTATTTGGGTGAGATTATACATTAAATTGGTATATAACAGGATAAGAATGTTGAATGTAAACAGTCATTCGTAAAACAGTGTACTGGTTAAATCCATTACAGGACTAGGGTCCGTACAAACCTTGAAAAGTGCTTAGTTTTGAGAGGGGTGCTTGTGCTTTTTGTTTTTCTGTACACGTCTCCATTTTAATTACAAAATTGAAAAGAAGTAAAAAATATTATTCGGCATTCGCGTTCTCAAAACAACTGTTGTTGAATTCTCCCAACCTGTTGTAATTTGACCTTTTTAGACCTTTTAATACCGAGTGAAATAATATTATACAACAGAAACCCGACAGTTTTATCCCAGAATGGCTACTGACACAGAATGTTTTTAATAGGCCTAAATAAGTGAATTTTGAAGTCGAGGTATTTTGTTACATGATCATACATTTTACAAACTTTCGAATCTCATATTATTCAAATCAAGCACTTTATTGTTTAGGGGAATATGTTATGGCAAAACGTACACATTTCCACGTGTCGTTTGAATTTAACCAAGACAAAGTCGTCTAACGCTACAAACTGCCAGAATCAATGGATTTTATAACGAACTATTCACTAAAAGAAGGAACGTAAAATAAGCCACGTTTAGATAAGTTTATAGTATAAAAATCAACATAACAAAAGAGAAAAAATAACAAAAACTGGAATTATAAAAGATAAAACCGGAAATGGACAGTGGGTGCATACTCGGATCTTTCTGTGCCTTATCTCTTTTATTCATATTTTTCTTTTAAAAAAATATCGCGCATTTATTAAAGCATATACATTTTGATTTTTTTATTTAATTATAAAACAGCTAAATGAAAAGACATACAGATTTTCATATAAATCGGCTATGCATACAAAAATGAGGGTTGATATTGTATAAAGAAATTACCCTCGAAAATCCCAAAAGTGGTCTCTTAATACAGATGGTCTCGTTATAGAGGTAGCTAAGCAATATAGTAGAGGCGATGATCATAATACAGTCCCCTGTGGTAGGTGTTAAATATAAGTGGAGGTAAGGACCATTCAACAGTCCCCTGTGGTGCATGTAGCTAAATACAATGTAGTAGTATATGTTATAAAGAGGAGAGCGAGAACATTTTGCAGTGCCAGAGCCAGCTGATAAATAAAGGGGAGGCAATGATCATGCTGCATTCCCTTGTGGTAGCTATACATATAATATGTTTTGGATATTAGGGGAGGTAAGAATCCTACTACGGTCCCCTGTGTTAGTCAAATGTAGTAAATGGGAGACTGGGATCCTGCTACTTACCCCTGTAGTAGCTGTATAATATAGGGGGCAGGGATCATACTACAGTCCCCTGTTGTAGCTGTATAATATAGGGGAGGTAGATGTCCTGCTACAGCCCCATGTGGTAGCTACATATTATAGGGGAGGCAGGGATCATACTACAGTCCCCTGTTGTAGCTATATAACATAGGGGAGGTAGATGTCCTGCTACAGTCCCATGTGATAACTGTATAATATAGGGAGGCAAAGATCATACTACAGTCCCCTGTTGTAGCTATATATTATAGGGGGGGGGGGCAGAGGTCCTGCTACAGTCCCCTGTGGTAGCTATATATTATAGGGGAGGCAGGGATCATACTACAGTCCCCAGTTGTAGCTATATATTATAGGGGAGGTAGATGTCCTGCTACAGTCCCATGTGGTAGCTACATATTATAGGGGAGGCAAAGATCATGATATAGTCCCCTATGGTAGCTATATACTATAGGGGAGGCAAGAATCTTGCTACAGTCCACTGTGGTAGGTTTTTACTATAGGGGAGACAGGGAACCTGCTACAGTCCCCTGTGGTAGCTATGTAATATACCAGGTCAAGGATCTTGTAGACTGGCCATCGTCTCTAGAATATTGAATAATTAAGAAAACAATTTTTACTCTAAAAATCACTTGGATGTCTGATTCTAGAGACCCTAAGTTCTAAACTAGGGGGAGATAAGCTAGTAGTAAAATGCAGCCGAGAAATTCTTCATAAAACTTAGGGGCTGGTAGTCTAGGGATCCTGCTGCATTCTCTGTGGTAGCTATGTAACCTAGGGGAGGCAGATATATTACAACAGTCCCTTGTGGTAGCTATGTAATATAGGGAAGCAGAATGCCAAACACCAGTGATATCAAGGTAAACATTTTGTCATATTGACTCTACATTTGACCAGTATGTTATAACTGTTTTCCAGGAAATGTTAAAAAAAAAATGCCTGAAGACGCTGACGAGTGCATAGATTGCAACTCACTTTGTTTGAAAACAAAGAGTTGCGCTCTCGATATACTCTGCTCTTAACTCTCGGATTTTCTCGTGACAAAGTCGAAAGGTCACGGTAGGTATAATTTATTTTGAATAGTTTTAGACATTCAAAAAGAACCGATCTTAAGACTCATACACCAAACTATCTGTACACTGTGGTACATGCATTTCTGATTATCAAGATTATCAAAAGACTATTCTTGAGGAATCGAAGCCGTTCCATTTTACCATTACGATACAGCGCGATTCACCTTTACCTTAAATCCACGATAAATACAACATTAATCTTATCTTACATTGGTGTATGCATGCAAATACATGAACATTGATTATGTGTCTACACGATTTTGTATTTTTTCACAGTGTATATGATTATGTCATGATCATCCATTCAATTCGTTGTCACCGACTCATGAGCGCATTTTACAAGCAAAATCTATGTGTGACATCAACTTAGTTAAAATACATGTCACTCTGGTAAAACAAACTAGCTGCTTTCTGCTGACTCGGCTATGGAGAATTTCTCTTTAACTCATTCGGTAGAGCATAAGACTAGTAAGCCAGAGGGCCCGGGTTCGACTCCTAGCGGAGGCGTAGAAAAAATGCTTAAACATATTTAGTTTGTCTTGTGCCAACGTAGGATCACATCAATTTTTATAATAAAAACATTTTCATTTTTTTTTAAATGATTTCTGCAGATAGGATAGTTCAAAGGTCTGGTACTTTATATTTCAATAGACAAACTCATGTTATTAAAAGAAATAAGGAACAAACTGACACAGAAATAAGAAACAAACTGACACACCCTCTCATTATCTATTCCGGATATTGCGTCATCGTTTGGATGGTGCGGTCTAGCTATAGATGTTGACACATTTCAGTTAACTATTCAGGTTTACGCCGCTCGCAGTCAATACAGATAGCTCTCCACTTCAAACAGATCACTCGTCCAGATCTCTCAGCATCAGAACTAGATGTCGGTTTCTACTCTGCGCGTCACTCTTAATGATGGAAATACGATGCCCCTATTTGGGCTTGGGACTTGGCTGGTAAGTGAAACATTTGTTAGTATGATATAACGATATTTATTATATAAAAAATGACAAAACGACGTCAGTAAAAAATGAACTACATGGGTTAACCCTGCAATATTCACGTTAAGTTAAAAGGTACCACTGCATAATAATATTGATGACGTCAACAATAAGCTCAGGACATTCATATCTTATATGAATGCCATCTGAATGAAGTAGAATTATGTAGTCGCTATTTCATGTGATGGTAAATATAACCTTACTGTGTGTTGTATATAGGTTTTCACCATATTTTCTAGAGATCAATTGAATAATAAAAAATGTAATATTTACAGTCACTATATTAACTAATTAGGTAAAACACGGAATCATTTAATAATTTAATTTTAAATACACATGCAAATCTTATCACATTCACATTTATCCTATAGTTCCCATTTAATAGTATTTCAAACTACCAAATATAGGGATTAAATCAGAACTGTTCAAGTGTTGATGCAAGTATAAACGGGGGGAAATTTACTTACATGTACACACCACATGAGCGGCCGTATAGTCAATGATTTTTTATTTGATTCTGACAAAAACAAACAATTTTGCACGAAACACTTCTTTGTGCAGTAAATTTCGTACGTCCATCTCCAGGCAATTTCAACCAATCAGAAGTTTGAATTTACAAATACAGCACCACACATTGCGATGACGCCATCACTTTTTGCGTTGCTTGATTTTTAGGTCATGCGTTTTTAAATGAAAAAGGTTTTAGCATTGGAGTATTAGGCAAAATTAAATTATTTGCAACTGCTATGCAAATAAAACTCAGCATGTATCAATACTATTACAGTGTAAGAAGGAAGAACTTAAGACGGCCGTTCGGACCGCTCTAGACTGTGGGTATCGCCTCATTGATACAGCCTACAACTATCTGAACGAGGAAGCGATAGGGGAGGTCCTAGAGGAGTGTTTCAAAGCTGGCAAAGTGACAAGGGAAGAACTCTTCATCAGCACTAAGGTATTATAAACCAGTGGGATTAACCACAAAATATCAGCAGTAAATCGGTATGTGAGAAGAACTGGTAAATATTTTGTTGTGTTGTATTTTATTACATCCCATTACATTCCACATACGTTTTAATGTAATCTAAAATACATTTTTAATAAAAAGAGATAACATTTCCCAACATTTAAAAGCACTCATACCAGGATTGAGGTTAATAAAAAAAAATGTCTCAATGTCCAACTCAGCTTATTGCTAAGTCTGTCTCAAAATGAGAAATACTTAATAAGCCATTAATAACGGGTGATTTATCCATTTGCAAAATGTTCGATATCCAAGTGCCAATCATTTTTATATGCAAATGCATGAAGTATAAACTTTTTTTATCAAATGGTCTCTGTATCAAATTGTGTATAAGAAACTTAATATATACAAGGTTATTTACAAAAACACATATTGATTGAAAAATCAAAAAAATCAGCAATTTGATTTTTTCAATTTCATAACGAACACGGAAAATATATTGAAAATTCTATTCACACATTTAACTACATTATATCTTTACTCTTCGCCACCTGAAGCTAATTATTGAACATCTACTAGATCAGCACATAACTTTGAAATATCCGTTTAATGCAATTGGCTTGTAACTAACCTTGCTTTTCTATACTTAATTGGTTGTACAGGGTGTTATGTCCCCTCAACAGTTAAGGACTTCCCACCCTTCGTAATTCAAATGTTGTTCTTGTAATGTCAATGCTGCAGTGTAACTCAAAATAACACTGGGTAAACCATAGTACACGTATGTCACGATGATAGATAATGTATGTAAACACACGATATCGATAAATGTGTAGTCACGCGTACTTCAGAAATAAAGATTCCGATACAAAAACATAAATTGACTTACGGAAAGATACTGACATGAGACCAGACGACTTCAACAAGGTCATATACACACTTAATAAACTCATCCAGACAAAAGCAGACTTGCAATTTTTTATTTTTGTTATGCATATCACATCTATATATATTGCTCAACCCACATATAAAACTTTTGAAACTTCTGCCACCTAAATATCCAACCAGCAGGCCCCGAGGCACCTTCCTATTAAATCTTCTGCCCAAAAGGGAAAACCCCACAATCTATTTTTGATTTGGTTACGTGGTCCCTTAAGGTCGTTTAAGGACGTGTCTTTGTACATGTGTGTTGTGTATGCGTGCATGTATGTGTGTCTGTGTGCTGGAGGCAGGGTATGTTAGTGTAGTTGCCTCCTTGTTATAGCGCGGATCTGATGCCGACTTTATAGTGCTATCTCACTGAAATACCATGCCGAAGGCCCCCAGTACAGCATTCCACCCGGTCACATTATACTGATAACGGGTAAACTATGGCAAAATATAAAATGTTTATAAAAAAAATCAACAGACTCTATTGATTAACAAAATTCCTTCATACTTGTATTTACAAACATTTTATTGTTTTTATCTTATTTTTAAAGCTCGCCTTCATCTACAACAGACCTTCTGATGTCGCATTTTCAATGTCAGAGAGTCTGAAGAAACTAAATCTGCCGTGTGTTGATCTTTACCTAGTCCATGGTCCTATGGCATATAAGGTAATTATAAAAATAAATGTATATTTCAACCTGATAAAATATTAGCCCATTTATACCGACTCGGCTAGGGAGGATTTCTCTTAAGCTCATTTGGTAGAGCGTAAGACTAGCGGAGGCATTGAAAAAAATGGCCTCTTTTGTATTGGTGCCCACGTTGAGACCCGGGTAATATTGACAAATATACTCAACGTCACAAGAAACGCTTTGAGCCATGGCAAACTCGGGACGAGTTCTTTTCTGAAAGGGGGGGCATATATCACCCTGGTAAAATACTAGCCGCTTTCTACCGACTCGGCTAGGGGAAATTTCTTCTTAGCTCATTTTGTAGAGTGTACGACTAGCAAAACAGAGGTTCTACTCCTGGTGGAGGTATTGAAAAAAAAAATCCCTGTTACATGTATGTCGCATTTGTATTAGTGAAATATCAGGAATTATTCATTAAATAAAAACGGATTTCTTCATTACGAAATGTTATATATCTTCTCATATATAGTAGGAATCCTCTACAATGCAATAATTGTACCTGGCAGTGGTGCGCAAAATTTTGGAGAACCAGTTTTTGATCTTAAAAATCGCGATATATTAGCCCCGCGAAATTAAACAGCTATTACAATAAGTTCCACATGCTATAATTATATTATTATATGTTATTTCAGAAACCTGATGACCCTGATGACGTCTTCCCCATAAAAGACGGCCGACTTGACCTGGAAGATGGGATAGATATTGAAGGTGTTTGGAGAGTATGTTTTTCTTGTCGCGTGTTCATGGATTCCCTGCTCTAGTAATGGCAGTAAACCTAAAAGAGAACTGTTGTACATTCAATGTATTTTTAATAAATATTGTTTTAGACGTTTTTGCACTACTATATATTTACATATTTATATATTAGGACATAAACTCAATGGACTTCGCTAAATTAACGTAAAGCAAAATAAATACGAATAGCACCATATTGGATTTTGTGGCTTTTTTAAGTACAGAAAGTAATTTATCAGAAGATATAATATAAATAAAAAAAAAGATACACGCAATATCTTCAAAATTGCTATTGTTTCGAAAGCAGTATGATCTTTTAAAATGAAAAACAAAACATGAGAATTAATGGGAAAGTTTATCGATATTTTATCAGGAAGTCTGCTCATTTAATCCCTCGCGGCAGTCATTTCTAAAAAAAAAATCTTAATCATAAACATACTTAACTTCCGTTTATTTTCCCTCCCATTTCAAACGACCTGTAATATTTCGGGGATGTTTTCGTTCACCATGTTCAAAAACGGTTTCACTGGTATTATTTATAATAATGATCTTGGTTTTAGGAAATGGAAAAGCTTGTTGATGAAGGGAAGACTAAAAGTATTGGCGTATCAAACTTTAACGTTGCACATATGGAACGGATTCGCAAGATCGCACGCATAATGCCTGTCACAAACCAGGTATATATATCAGACACTTGTTTATATCTAATTTTACATGTTCAATGTTTGAAAGTAACGGTCGAATTTGTTTGAATAAAGGGAAAGTAAGTTGTTTCGAGTGGCTATACTGGCGATTTGAACATGAAATTTGTTTTGAACTCGAGACCGATTCTATCACAGATTAGAATATAGTCCGTATCCAATCAAAACACGCGTTGCAAACGAATTCATTCAAATGACAAGGATTTTTTTGGATTGCTATTCTGTCAATATCATTTCAAACACGTAAAAACACACTAAGGATACCAGTACAACTGCCAAAAACTGCAACGAAGTACATGTATTGCAGATATTGTGTCCAGCACAACTACAGCTTTAAATAAACCATACCTTGCAGGACTTTCATGAGATAAGATAAAAATGAAATAAACAAAATATTATCAACAACAGAGTTCTGAGTGTAAAAACACACCACATACCTGCTAGACCTGGCTTCAAACCCTGAACTGCGGACCTTAAACCCATCGCGCTAACCGATTGAGTCATCTTGTCGACAAAAGTGCCCTAGCCCAACTGTTCTGCAGTTATAACTCAACAAAAGTTAGTGGGAAATGGGGAAGTCACTG
The DNA here is from genome assembly GCF_002113885.1 of Mizuhopecten yessoensis. Classification (NCBI taxonomy): domain Eukaryota; kingdom Metazoa; phylum Mollusca; class Bivalvia; order Pectinida; family Pectinidae; genus Mizuhopecten; species Mizuhopecten yessoensis. The sequence continues at coordinate 226,333 of NW_018403506.1, read as the reverse complement.
CATATAGAAAAATCACAGTGCAGTGGGACAGGGATCCTTAAGTTATTAGACATTTTACCGTATCTAAATATTTAAATATCGATCTGTGTCGATATGTCATGATTATTTTTTTTCGAATTTAAAGACGCTTACGCCTCGGTTTGAATTTTGTTACAGAATCTTAGCCTTTGACTGAGTTAACCCGATCTCACTCAGTTACAGGTAATAGATGTAATTAATCTCTATTTCTTCAGGTGGAGTGTCATGCTTACCGCTCGCAGACAAAACTTGAGGAATACCTACATAAGTTCAACATTCCTATAACGGCTTTCGCGCCAATAGGATCTCCCGATAGAGGCGCTTCCAAAATGTGAGTTTACTTGACCATGAACTTATGTCAGGGCATAACGGTTTATTTATTTTTTACACAAGAAAGGAATGGGTTTTATTGTAGTTCAATTAGTGAGTCCATTTACTCAGTTTCTTTATTTCCGAGAGCCATCCGAGCATAGGTTAAATTCAAACAATAACATCATGTTATAGTACACGTACAGGAGAGTATGTTACAATTTTGAATTACTTAACCCAAGGTAAACTCTACCATAGCTTTATCTGGATGAGTCCATTGTGGTCACAGTGGTGAAAGGGTTAAGTGCAGAGTGAACTTACAAAGTACATAAGTAATTTTCCATACCAGACATACACAATTCTTTTATATACGAAACGGCAAACATATATCAACCCTATTGATTGCTTAGTTCGCATAATTGTGAAACGTTAGCCAATTGATGTAATAAACAAAGGCTTTTATTACCTCCGTGATCAATTCGATCGAGAGAGAGAGAGGGGGTCCCAGCTTGAATATATTTAATGTTTGATCGTGGTAGTGATCTTTTCCGACACGGACGGCACTTGTAACACTGTCCACTATTCGTAATATTTTACATTTCCAATGTTCATCACTTCCCGTGCCACTGTGCCTTCTCCTTGTACATCCCATTCCTTCTGGTATTTGCGTTTCACTAGTGCCGTCTGTATCGGGGAAGATCAGAAATACGACTCTTCAACATTTCAGATAAAAATGATTGCCGACTAATTGATTACCACTTTGACGTTAAACATACTTTATTGACCAAAATTGGAAAATAGGATTTGGCACAAGTTATTACAACTTATGAAGCCATCTCCTTACAACAATAATTCAAAACAACAGATGATGATACAGACTGTCAATTACAATTCATAATAGTATGAAGCGATTTTTAAAGTAACACATACACAAAAAAAAAACATATGTTAAATTCAAGTTCATAATCGATAAATGTTAAAATCTTCCACTGGATCTAATAAAAGTTTGCACTTGTTTGAATACATCACAATTTGTATCCAAAGCCAGATTTTCATTTCCAAACAGTAATAATCTCAGCGTTAAATAAATGTACATTTAAATGATGTATATGATCAAAAAGTACAGTACGAGCATTTGTGTAAGGTTGACATATTCAAAGAAGAAGTGATAGACATTTTCGCAATGGTAGCCACAATTTATACAATTGGAGTCTTGGACCAAGTTTGCACGATCAGTTTTGAGAGGACTGCATTCGTGTTTCCGTCTGGTATGAAGAATGTTTAGTTTTCTGTCACCACGTAGGTAATGGGGNTGGATCTAATATTATAGTCTAGAGTATTCCACAATTTTAATAAAGAGGGAAAGAAAGATAAACTTTTAATTACCAACATAGACAATTAATACCAAGATCGTACTTAAAAACAGTATAGCTTAATCTGGTCTCTCCTCCGTCATTGTTGGGATCATGTATCTCTTACATTTGTAACTTTAGGTATTTTCCTGCAGATGCTGTTCCTTTCAAGCCTGCCTGTAGTTTACTTGTTTCGTTTAGTATCGTTAACGTTCATTAAAATTGTGTTGCCAATGAGTTACAGGTGACTTTTTGGTATTGATAATATTCATAAGTAAACAACACTGTAGCATGCGCTCCCTTTCATGCAGAAATTAATCAGACGTTTTCATCGTATATTAAAAAAAAAGTAGTTGGCCATGCGAAGAAGATTTCAATCGTTTGAATATATTAATGATGTTTTTGCAGGTTTGTAGTAGAGGCAGACACACCTGTGTTGTTGAACGACCCTGTGATTGCAGAACTTGTGACAACATACAATAAAACTCCAGCCCAGGTAGTTTTACGATTGCCCCAGATTTGTCGTTTAGCTTTGAGTCATTTTTCGATACCTTTACCATGCTTAAAGATGATATAATCAATATTAATTTACATTTTGTTTTTAGCAATAAAACACTTGAACATTTATCTTAAATAGTACAATTGAGTGCTAATAATAGGCTCGGACACTGTGAGTGATATCTGCAGCGGAATGGTGATACATAAATCATGTTGTTGTGTGTTTTAGATACATAAATCATGTTGTTGTGTGTTTTAGATATATAAATCATGTTGTTGTATGTTGCAGATACATAAATCATGTTGTTGTATGTTGTAGATACAAAAAACAAATCATGTTGTTATATGTTGTAGATACATAAATCATGTTGTTGTGTGTTGTAGATATATAAATCATGTTGTTGTATGTTGCAGATACATAAATCATGTTGTTGTATGTTGTAGATACAAAAAACAAATCATGTTGTTATATGTTGTAGATACATAAATCATGTTGTTGTGTGTTGTAGATACATAAATCATGTTGTTGTATGTTGTAGATACATAAAACAAATCATGTTGTGATATGTTGAAGATACATAAATCATGTTGTTGTGTGTTGTAGATACATTAATCACGTTGTTGTATGTTGTAGATATATAAATCATGTTGTTGTATGTTGTAGATACATAAATCATGTTGTTGTGTGTTGTAGATACATTAATCACGTTGTTGTATGTTGTAGATATATAAATCATGTTGTTGTATGTTGTAGATACATAAATCATGTTGTTGTGTGTTGTAGATACATAAATCATTTTATTGTATGTTATAGATACATAAATCATGTTGTCGTATGTTGCAGATACATAAATCATGTTGTTGTATGTTGCAGATACATAAATCATGTTGTTGTATGTTGTAGATACATAAATCATGTTGTTGTGTGTTGTAGATACATAAATCATGTTGTTGTATGTTGTAGATACATAAATCATGTTGTTGTATGTTGCAGATACATAAATCATGTTGTTGTATGTTGTAGATACATAAATCATGTTGTTGTGTGTAGTAGATACATAAATCATGTTGTGTGTTGTAGATACATAACTCATGTTGTAGTGTGTTGTAGATACATAAATCATATTGTTGTGTGTTGTAGATACATAAATCATGTTGTTGTGTGTT
>NW_018403506.1:217154-219718 GCF_002113885.1 Mizuhopecten yessoensis | reverse complement strand
GTGGGGGATGGGGGGGGGGGCAATATTAGTCGCCTCGCGGGATAATATGCATTTGGAAACAGTAGGCATATTCTTTCCCGAATCTGCAAAAATACTTTATAAAATTCAATTATGGCTGTTTTAGGTTTTCGACTTTCAACTCTCACCAGAGGATATGGCGGTCATTGCAGCACTTGACAAAGGACTAGACTTGTTTACAATAAAATCGTAGGTAAATAGTGTTTTTGTTTTACATTTTATGTGCTGTATTTATCACATCATATAGCCTATTTGATCTGCAGCATTAAGGATCACTGCCCCACGGTTCTGTGTTTTTTCCCCTGTATAGTGTTACCTCCACTTAACTTCCGATTGGATCAAACCGTAGCACAGTTGGACCAGGACACTTCTTGTGACCAGGTAGCTCCATCAGTTGGAGCGATAGTATAACAATCTGATGTCCAGGGCTAGAATCCCGGTCAAGCCCCGCTGATTTTGCATTACTCTCAATACACTGTCGTTGGTATTATTTTGTTTATTTCATCTTTATTATTTTTCATGAAAGACCCGCAAGGTCTAGTTTTTCTTTTCGGAATTGATTTGATTTAGCTAAGCTATCGTTATTCCAAACAACAGCAAATTGGTTACAGTTTTTGGCAGTGGCCTTAAGAACTTGAAAATCATAACAAAAACTTAAATAATGAGAATAGACTATGCTGTCTGGTCGGATTAAATTTAAATTGCTTGATTTAATTGTTTTAAGCCATTTTACTTATGGGAAAAACTTTTGAAATATAACGTTATATTGTGTTTTGATCAACCTTTTTTAATTTGTGTATTTTATTTTTCAGCGTGGTATAACATTCCGACTTTCTATAAAAACAACCCTTTGTAGAGAAAGTATATTTGATAATTGATATTGTGGATTTTAGCAATGACAGTTCACTTGAAGAATGTTACGTCATCACTTCTGATCGTTTAAGGATTCCTGTCCCACTGCATTGGTTTTTTTTCAAATAAACAGTAGTCTCCCCTTAATTTGTTTTTTTTTTATATGTATATACTCTAAAGGAACATATTTTAGCGGTTGTCTCATTTTAGCGTTGTTCATTTAGATATTGCGCTGAATTATGACCGCCAATAGGAGCCCCTGTGAATTGTTTTTCTGATGCATATTTTGTAGGGGGCGTGCCAGCCAACCAATGCCATAATCCGCTTTAATTCGACAAAGCGTTAATATTTGAGTGCGCTAAAATAATTACGTTTACAGTCACTGTAGCACAGTTAGGCCAGGACACTTCCGTTGACCGGGTAGATCAAACAGTTATAACAATCTGAAGGCTGGGGTTCGAACCCCGCTCTAGTCCAGCTTATTTCTTTTACACTCAGAACAGTGCTGATGATTTCGGGGGTTTTCGGCAATGTTTTTTTTTTTTTTCTTGACAGAAAGGATATTTCATAGCTGTAGCTATGCCGGGAAATAGTCAAGAATTCCAATTCCGTGGTTCGGGGATTCTTAACTACATAAAGGGAATATTAATAATGTAAAGCGTCAGTACGTTTCATTTGGTTCAGCCTGGAAATATTAATAAAAATGGGCAAAATGCAAGATATATAAAGTGTATATATATATTCAACATTTGCATTTACAGATAGCATGGATCCGCAATAGATGTCTGAAATAAAGCCCTTGTGACTTGCGACTGAATTTGATAAAAGAAATGTATATCTTCGTTTCGAATATGACAAAAGTATGCCATATACAAGCACGAAACTTAAACTATATTACTGTGCAACAATATACAACACTTAAAAGCAAAGATTGGTTCATAAATTGAATTCGTATAGACAAATTTGGATATTAATAAAAAAAAAGTTACACTTGTAATGCATATTTGTGTGATAGTACAATAAGTCCAATGCAGATCTAATGGTTATCAAGCACCTCATAATGTTTTAGTCTTTTCATTGCACTGTCGCTGTCCTATCAGAAACAAAGTTTAGTCGTATTACAAAATTTATGATGATGTATGAAATAACTAAATGGATAAGAGCTGTAAAGTACGTATTTATTGACACACATTATAGATTTAACTTTCCAAAACTCATACATATGCATAACGTTGGTACTTATGAAGTATTTTTGGGTACTTAACCAGCTTAACATTCCAAATGAATCTGACTCACTTTAATGAGCTCTTTAGATAGACACACGCGCTGTTGATACCCAAGAAATACATAAAATGAAGACTAAAGGCATGTATTGTTTCATTTCAGTGAAAAAATTGGTCTTTCAATTTTTTTTATAGGAAATATGAATATTTTTTCTTTAAAATGTGTACCATTTTGGGTACCTTCATTTCAACTGTAGAGTAATTGGGCCAGGACACATCTGTTCACCAAGTACCTCCGTCAGTTATAGAAATAGTACAATGTATAAGAATCGGAGGTCCTCGGTTCGAATCACGGGGCCTGTTCGTTTATGCGGAGTAACCAGTTTGTCTGTTCTTAAATGTAACAAGTTTTAGTAAATACAGGCCTTGTCTCGTAATGCTTTGTCAAGGCTCGTCTGAGAGCAGCATCAG